>NW_015161960.1:733772-753897 GCF_001447785.1 Gekko japonicus
TCTGTTCAAACCTGACTGCTCAGCAATTTCATTGAATGCCCACAAGTTCTTGTATTGTGAGAAAGGGATCATGTCACTCCTCAGCTGTCATTTCTCCAAGCTAAAGAGCCCCAATTGTTTTAACCTTTCTTCATAGGAAAAGGGTTCTAGTTGCCCTTTTCTGCACTTTTTCCAATGCTATAATATCCTTTTTGAGGTGTGGTGACCAGAACTGTACACAGTACTCCAAATGAGGTCACACCATTGATTTATACAGGGGCATTATGATACTGGCTGAATTGTTTTCAATCCTAATAATCCCCAGCATAGCGTTGGTCTTTTTTATTGCAGTTGCACACTGTCTCGACATTTTCAGTGAGTTATTTACTATGACTTCAAGATCTGTCTCTTGGTCAGTCTCTTGGTCAGAAAGTTTTATTGTTGGTCTTTATGTTTTTTGCTATATGCTCCTCATATTCCCTTTTTGCCTGCCTGATCACAGACTTGTATTTTATTTGCCACAGCCTGTGTTCCCTTTTATCAGCCTCACTGAGACTAGCTTTCCACTGCTTAAAGGATGCAGGTTTCTGGGAACTGATTTCTTCTTAGATCTTCTGGCTGTTCCACTTGAAGCAGGATTTTAAGACTTGTCACCAAACAAAATCACCAAATTCTATCACTTGGGTTTTGTTCTGGTAGGTTCACCTACTAAAAATAAATGGTCCCGATCACACACAGAAGTAGCCACGGAAGAGGTATGACTGCTGGGTGGGTTTTAAGGGAACGATCACACAGGAACATCTGGCAAGCGTCTTGCACCCATCAGCAACCCGTCTCACTCCGCCAAAGACATGGAGTTAAAAAATACCTGGCAAAGTGCAGTATCAAACGGGTTGCGATGGGCCGCAGACAGAGTTTCCCGTGTGATCGCTCCAGCGTGCTCCGATTGCGTCACTGATCCCTCGATGAAGTGCGCCGGTGATCCCTCGGTGAAGTGCGCTGGAAACACCCAGTGAAGAAAAAACCCTGATTCACCCGCCGCTGTGTCTGATCATGCAGTGGCAGGTCAAATTACTGCCACACAAATAGGCTCACTTCCCCTCCACATTTTCCGGCACGTGTGAACAGGACCAATATTTCTTTATTGAGGGCCCCACAATACTGTTGGCATTGAAGGCGAACATCGCAAGACAGGTGCCTGATAGACCAAAGCAATGAAAGCACTTTAAAAGAAGACAATTTGTCTTTTAGCCAATTAAGATAGCCTTGTAAAATCTGAGTCGCTCAGATTAACACAGATCTCTAGATAAGAGTTTAGTTTCTTTGCCAGCAAAGCCAAATTTAGGAAACCCAAGGAAGACTCTAAGTCAGCATCACTGAAGCCTCATAGTGTTCACCATGTTTATAAGTGCAGATTTGAAATGTCCATCTCTTTTTTTTCTTGATTATACTTTCTTAATGGGCCAAGAATTAGGGGTGGGGCTATGAGTAAAGCCCACTGGATGACATGGTCTTGCTTTCAAGCAGACCTGCTTGGGATGTCTTCCTATAGCTCTTTGTCTCTCGTTGTTTAGAGGTTAACAGATATTTTTCTGTTGCTTTTTGTAATACACTACCTGAAAATACACTGTATCACTTAACTAGAAATTGATGATTGGGTTATCATCCAATGCAAAATGTAGCATGCAAGGAGTCTGGCTGGGACCCTCTGCTTCTTATACAATGACACATTTCAGATACAGAGAGTGAGAAGTGTGGAAGGGGCTGCACCAGCTTCTGTGCTAGAGAGAAATAAGAGTAACTTGGGGGGGGGCAGGGATACTTGATCTCACCTCTGTTCAGATAAAAGTTAGATTGCAAATTGCTATTAGCATCCTTGAACACTTGAAAAAAAGTTCATTTTATTTCAAAATTGATCTGCATTGGATAAATCTTTGCACATGGGTGTTCTCACTATCCTTTCCCCTTAAATATCATTAATTACATATTTTTAGAAGGGAGTTTCAGTCCTGCATGGGTATAGGGAAGCTGCATAGCTTGTCTCATTCCTTCCCAGGCCTGGCACTTTATCCCTGCCTGACTTCAAAACCCAGCAATATTACACATTTTTGCACAGCCTCCTAGGAACTCTAGTTTGTTCCTATGCATTCTGATCATGGGTCAAGTACACTTGTGCAAAAGTAGCAAATATTTTCAAATATAGTTGATCTCGAATGACGCATGAACTGCCCCTGAGTCCTGACAACCCAGGCGTACATACAGTCAAAGCACATTTTGATTATGTGTCGACATTGGCTACCTGACTGGCCAACATGCTAAATGCTGTGTCACATTGCAAATGCTAAACCGCTTGAAATGTGGCTCAGTCTGAATTACAAGCAAATCGTGAAGGCTATCCTAATAGTTGCTGAGCTCACAGCAAACAGGAATAGTGAAAAGCTAAATACAACTGTCAAGCAGCTGTTTTACAAATGTCAAATCATCCCTGTTTCTGGATTTGTGAGCTCCAAGTATGTCGAACCATAGGCCCTTATATAATTCGATATGACCTCATTCTTTAGTCTGGCAATATTTCAGTGAAATTTCCAGCCTCACCATATCTTCTTTAGGAGTAAGATTAAACAATTGTTAGTGATATCTAGGAATCTCAGAGTTACCATCCTCAAGGTGTGGGCTGGTAATCACCCAGGATTATAACTTATATCCAAAACACAGAGATCATTTCCCCTGCAGAAAATGTCTATTTGGCATTATACCCCACTGTAAACTGTATGGCATTATACCCCACTGAGCTCCCCTCCCCAAACCCTGCCTTTCTAAGCTCCACCCTCAAATCTCTGCAAAACCCTAAAAGTCTAAGAAAGAATTGAGAACAAGCCAGGAACCAACAAGGACTTGTGGGGGGGCATCTCATTTTCTTCTCCTCCACTGTTTCCCCTTTCCTGGAAGCCCCTTTCTCTTGTTACCTTCACTAATTCCCACCTGAGTCTTCCTTTTTTCCTCCCCCTGGCAGCCTCTACTCAGGAAACCTGCATCCCAGTTGCATAGTACTGGCTGCTGAACTCAATTGTGTCATGGGGAACCTGCAAGGACTTCTCGGGCACCTCATTTTCCCCTGTATTCCCAACCCTACTATTTCCTCTTCTCCTGGAAATTCCCATATTCTACCTTTCCCTGATTCCTTTTCTCCTTACCACCCACCAACAATCCTATCCTTTAACTGTCTCCCATCTTCAGCTATATTTAATTTACTTCATTTATACCCCACCTTCTCCAGATTGGGAATTCAATGCAGTTTACATCATTCTCCTCCATAACACTTTATCCTCACAACAACCCTGTGAGGTAGGGTAGACTGGGTGGCTATTGTTGAACAATAGGAAGTAGCCAGTCCTCGGTGAGTCATACAGTGTCTGTGGTATCAAGTTACCCACTATTATGGCTAGGTCTAGCCCCAATCAAAAGCCAAAACAGCCCTGGAAATGGCCCTGCCCCCACCTGTCTTTTACTAACTGAAGTCAAGGGTTGAAAACTAGCAATATTGTTGTGGTTGTCTAGCAACTCCCACAAAAGCCAATAAGAGGGCATTTATTTATTAAAGCTACAGGTGCTGCTTCTATCATTTGAAGGGGGTTTAAACCTCCAGTGTTTTGTTTTTTGTTTGTTTAGATTTCAGATTTTTCTGAGTTAAGTATCCACAGATGATGAGAATTAGATATATTGATGTTACCAGATCAAGTACCCCCCCACACTGTCATCTTTAATGTTAAGGCTCAGGGCAGCATCTGAATACATTACATTTAATTAAGTGAATTCACCAGGGGATAGATCACTTAGAATGCTCCTTTTCAAATGCCCTGTAGCTTTAATGTTTAATTTCTTTAGAATACCACAGGCAGTTATGCTAGGACTGCCAATTGCTCAGTGGGGCAGGGGATCCCCCCACCCCCCCAGCTCATAGGGCTGCCAAGCCACGGCGGGGGATCCGTGTGTCGTCACAGGATCCCTGCCGTGGAGGGACAGTGATACACGTTGCACCAGCGTCGCCAGGATGTGACGCTACGCGTTGCTCTGGCAACAGGGCTGTTTGGAGTCCCGTTGCCAAAGTGACGCATAGCGTCACATCCTGGCAACGCCAGTGCAATGCATACCTGGGACCTTCTGCATGCCTAGCATATGCTCTACAGCTAAGCCACAGCCCCTGTAGTGCTATAGTCATGGGATACAATGAAGAACAGGTGCATGATCAGTACTCATAGATATATGAAAACAGAAAGCTAGTTTAGCATCACACTGAGCTATGAGCCTTAGGGGAGGGTGGGATATAAATTGAATTATAAATAAAATAAATAAAAATAAAAAATATGAGCTGGGAAGTCCTTATGAGTAATTTGTTTAAGCAAGACCAGTTGGATTTGACAAGCATCTCATCGCAACTCATTGGATATCAATCTTCTGTAATGGTTGGGCCCCAATGTTCTGAAACCAAGTTGGCTGAAAAGCTAAATTGGCCAGCAGGCAGAAGCTCACATTCTCTTGAGGCAGTCTCTTCATGAACCATCTGGAAATTTGGGAAACCATGGTCATGGTTACGTTGCACCGGCGTTGCCAGGATGTGACGCTACGCGTTGCTCTGGCAACAGGGCTGTTTGGAGTCCCGTTGCCAGAGCGACGCATAGCATCACATCCTGGCAACGCCAGTGCAACGTGTATCGCTGTCCCCCCACGGCAAAGATTCTGTGACGACGCACGGATCCCCTGCCGCAGCTTGGCAGCCCTACCAGCTCAGTTTCCTGCCACCACTGAGAGTGGCAGCAGGAGAAAATTAAACAAAAAAGGCCACCGGCCTAGTGTCATATGTCACTTCTGGGTTTTCCCTGGAAGTGACTTCACAATGGCGCTGATGGCAACTCCCCCCACACACACACCACCTTCTGGTGGTCACAAGGCCATTCGAGGTAAATCCTAAATCATCCAGATATTTTATTGAGACTAAAATATTGTGATTCATTATCCCACAAAGCTCCTAAGCAGGGGGAAGTGTGTTCAGCACAGAAAGATCCAAGCTGGTTATTACTGCATGAGGCTATAATGCGTCACAGTGACCGTTCACCAAATAACCACAGAAACCACTGGTTTTAGACTAGTTCTTCCACACGTTATTGGGCTTTCATGATAGTTCTACAAACAATACTATATTTTTCTATAGCATCACTGAGCATCAATTGTATCTTTAAAGCCAGAATATTGCATTATGTAAGCTCTATAACTTCTAAGTGAACACCTGAAACTTCCTTATACTGAGTCAGACCATTGGTCCAGACTGGCAGCAGCTCTCCAGAGTCTCAGGCTGTGGCCTTTCACATCACCTACTACCTGATCATTTTAGGTGGAGATGCCAGGGATTGAACCTGGGACCTTCTGCATGCCAAGCATATGCTCTACAGCTGAGCCACAGCCCCTGTAGTGCTACAGTCATGGGATACAATGAAGAACAGGTGCATGATCAGTACTCATCGATATATGAAAACAGAAAGCTAGTTTAGCATCACACTGAGCTATGAGCCTTAGGGGAGGGTGGGATATAAATTGAATTATAAATAAAATAAATAAAAATAAAAAATATGAGCTGGGAAGTCCTTATGAGTAATTTGTTTAAGCAAGACCAGTTGGATTTGACAAGCATCTCATCGCAACTCATTGGATATCAATCTTCTGTAATGGTTGGGCCCCAATGTTCTGAAACCAAGTTGGCTGAAAAGCTAAATTGGCCAGCAGGCAGAAGCTCACATTCTCTTGAGGCAGTCTCTTCATGAACCATCTGGAAATTTGGGAAACCATGGTCATGGTTACACACGTGAAATAAAGCTGGGGGGGGGGAAGTGAGGCAATTCCCTGATGATGCGCATACTGAGAAGGGGGGGGACAACGGCATTGATTCCCCACTCCTCCACATGAAGCCAGCTGGGTGACCTTGGGCTAGTCACAGGTCTCTCAGAGCTCTCTCAGTCCCACCTACCTCACAGAGTGTCTCTTGTGGGGAGAGAAAGGGAAGGCGATTGTAAGCCGCTCCAAGACTCCATCAGGTAGTGAACAGCGGGGTATAAAACCAACTCTTCTTCTACATCATCTCCTGCCTTGAAAACTCTACAGGGTCATCATAAGTCAGTTGTGGCTTGATGGCATTTTACACGCACACATTGGTAAGTGGTGGTGTTCTTGTATTTAATTAGCCAGTGTTATTCATGAATCTCATCAGTTAAAGCTTGTCTTTGTCCAGCTGAGTCCTAAAAGAATCCCTAAATTCTGCAGTTTACTCTTAGGAGAGGATCATACTGTTCTTGGGAACAGCAGTGAAATAGCATGTTATTTAAAACATATTTCTGGTTCTATACACTGGGTGACTATGGAAATACATAAAGAAATGAAATTATGTCACAGGTGTATGCCCCAAAGGCACAATCCCTTTGCTATACAAGTAAAAATAGGTGACTTGGCCTATGTTGACGACATTGCTATAGTTAATATGAGATCTTTAAAAAGTGTAACACATGTTCCTTATATATGCCTGTTTGCTTTTCAGTTGTAGTTTAAAATGGGCAGACTTTGCTCAGAAAGTTGTCATCTCCTTCATGAAAATCAGAAATTGCACTCTAGTTAAAGAGACAGTTTACTATTTTAATATTATCAAATAAAAAAATAAACAGTTACATGACATGCCTGGGGCATCCAACTGTTGTTGATTCTGACCTCCACTTAGGGGTTAAGAGGGTGTCATCCAATAACACAGGTAACAGTGCCACAATGGCATTTCAAACAAATCTGACATTTCTACAGATTGGAACCTATTTGCTTTTCCATTGGCAAAGGAGGGAAGAGAGGTCACTTTAACAACAACCCGGGGGGGGGGGCTATGTTAGGGATCATGGAACTGCAAGAAAGAAAACCACCCAGGACAGGGGCTGCAACGAGAAGTGCAATGGAAGGCAATCAAATGGAAAAGCTCATAGGATCCAGCCTAGTAGTTCTTTCCCCTCTTGCAAGATTTCAAATGTATGTTTATCCCCAAAAGTACATTCCAAGTTAGATTCCATATTTCTTAACATCTGCTTGTGTTTCCAGAACTGTGCTGTGCTTGTTAAAAGGGGAGGGGGGGAGAACAGCAGTTCTGAATACCCTAATATGACAGGTAAAATAGTTTTTAAAATAATGGTTTTCAGATTAGTATTATGTCTCTGATTTTCCTCTGCGAACTTTATAGCATAGCACAGTCTGAAGTTGCATTGCACTGTCAACTAAACATAACATGCCAAAAAACACTACCCATTAATTATTAAGGAATGTTCCTTCCTTATGTTATTTTTCAACAAAATAATGTGATATTATATATTTTATAGCTATATATTTCTCCTGGTCGACAGGGGTGTACAGAAGCAATAATTCGGCCTTCGCAAATAATGGGCTTTACTTTATGTAAACCTTGAGAAAACAGCAAATTGAGAAAAGCTCAATGGAGAATGAAAGAGGTGAGTGTAAGAGACTTCATGTTAAGAGAGAAATAGAAAAACAGTGCCATCTTTTGGCCTTACAAGACGTTTTTAAACCACAGGTAACTGGCTATGAATAATAACCACTTATTCTGTTGCTATGGTCAAATTGAACTAACTGGCTATGATATTAGGTTGGTTTTGCACATGTTTTCATTACATTGTAACTGCCTTTCTCTCCATGGCATTCTCATTTCGTGCATGCACAAAAGTCTTTAATCATGTGTCAACATAATCATACATATCCACAGAAATCCAGTTGGGGCACAACACAGTTCTGCCATAATGAAAAAATATAATTTGTGCTACATAAATTATTCCTGATGTTCCTGTATTCATGTGCCCCTACTTCTCTTTGCATACTCAGTCAGTTTATGATTGCCACTTTAGCGCAAACCACAGTTTGCCATTATAGCTAAATTAGCCAACTATGGTTAGCACCTGCTGTCAAAAGTCCCTGTCCCAACCCCAGGTACAGACTTTTGGTACAAGGGGAGTGGGTCACAAAACAAAGTTACAAAGTACCAGAGAGAGTCTAAAACTCACCCTAGTCTTGGTAGGTTGCCACCAGGTAGGGTTGCCAAATGTACTCACCTGTGCCGGTGGGGGACTTTGTGTTGCCTCCCGGTGTGCACGCGCGCACTGCATGTACGTCACTTTCCTGTGACATCATCATGCTGGGGCGGGGCACAGCCATTTGAGGGGAAAACTCTAGAAACGAAACCATACTTCAGCTAGGTCAATCCCTGCCCCCACACAGGTGTCCATAATTTCAATTGCTTCGAATGTGCTAATTGGGAGCACCAAGGGCAGTTGATACGGCCCTCAGCCGAAAACAATTTTGCTGGCAAGGTCACTGTGCTATCTACTTCTGAGCTGTCTCTAACCGTCTCTGGGAAAATTCTTGCAGGCCACTGTACAGCCTCAACCAAAGATTTTATTTTACAGAACAGAGCAAGGTACTATTTTTGTCTACACCTGCCTTTCAAATCAAGCTTGCAAAACTTGGTTTGAATTCTAATTGTAGTGAGAACATTCCTTCAGTTCAACAATACTTTTTTTCCACTCTGGTTCAATTCACACATTGGAAAAAATATGGACAAGGATCTTCTATGATTATTTAGAACTGTAAGAAAGGTAAAGGGGCTTTCCTTCCACTAGTGGGTAGAATAACCAGGGCAAACAAGCTAGTGAGCTCAGGTTTCATAACAATCACGGCATGAAGCGATTTTTATGTAACTGCATTGCATGCATGTACTGTAATTTTTTAAAAGCCAGACATCATATAAGCAGAGTCAGGTGATCAATGACCCCAGTCCTGCCAAGCTGACAATTCTACAATTCTGCCCAAGAATGCAGAGACTTTAAAATTAGAGCAATGCCATTGGTTGAATCCACAGCTGCCATTTTGGAGAAGTCTTACCTGGCCAGTTATACACACATTGGTGATTTCCAGATTGGACTATTGTAGTAGGTATTTTTGCCTTTGAAATGTTAATAGAAATGACAGTTGGTCCAGAATGAGAGAGAGAAGCTGTTCTAAACAAGGTACTTCAAGGATCACTTTCTTCAGCACAAGCTTACTGTTGTATTTAGGTCAGCTGAAGACCACTCCATGTTCTACCCACCATCAGGCGCTCAGCACTTGTTAATGTGTAATAAGGATTTGGTACACTGATACCTTCGAATCCCCTCTGCCAGATGTGCACCCTTTCCCTTTTATGCTACAGATGAGGACTATCTTCTTACAATGGATTTTTTATTCAAATTAGTAGTCGCTGTAAAAGAAATTGTTCTGTTGATGTTTGTTTTTATTTTCTGCTAAAAATGTATTTACATTTTCTATACCTTTCTGGTTGATCCTGATCTTATTGATTAGTTGAGTAGATAGTCCCATAGCTTATTTTGTATTTTAAGTGTGATTTAAACCATCTATTCTAAGCCATTTTGGTATTTCTATTGAAAAGCAGGGCATACACGTTAAAACAATCAAACATTCTGACATCTAAAGGATAACTGATGGTTGTGTCATGATGTGATCTGAGAGGCAAAGAAGAAAGGAACAGGAATAGTTGTTGAGACAGAAACCCTAAGACCTTACTAGGGCTCAAGAGTGCTACCTTGAGTGTCTGGGTTCTTGGATACTTGGGATTTACATTAGAATAACCCATTCATGTCCATTCATTGTTGGACAATCCTGACAAAGTTAATCCTTCTGGGAGAAAGGAAAAGTCAGTTTGGGCCAGATCATCTATTTGTCATGGAAATTCAAAGCCATTACCAGGTACTTGGGGGGGGATATATTTTATACATTTCTTATTGGTAACAGTAGCCTCTGACATCAGATATGGAGCTTAACCCGGCATTGGCTAAATCAGCTTGTCACTGTTAGAAAGGAGGATGGCTTAGGTCAGGTTCCCCTTGTCTTTAATCTTCAGCTAGAACTGGGATCCACAGAAAGCTGGATAGGGGTTAAAGATTCCTCCAATATCTTGTTACAGCACGGAACTCTAAATATGCTCTGATGAACCTGCTATAACCGAAGTAACATGTACTTAGCTGAGTTAGTTCATCTTTATTGCTTTTCATTTGAAAATCTCTGCACTGTGTTACAGTGTGCCTTTTCTCTCCATTTTGTTTTGGCCATTTCCACAACTTTTTGAATCCAACTACCCTTTCCCCTTTTCTCTGCTTTTTATAATAAACCTTTTGTAAATCCTTTTTTTTGCTTCACTTAGTACAATTTCTTTCTCTTCTATATTTCTCTTAAACACTTCCCCTCATACTAGATTGCACAGATGCTACACAGTTTGTTACAAGGTATTTTCCAGGGTTTCTACCAAGTTACTTTGTAATTGATCTAGTACTGTACTAGAAGGAGAACTTATCAGCAGATCAGTCTAGATGTTCTCAGGAGATCCCTGAGCTGTGGCACCTGGTAACCAGGGTGCTTTCCCAGGAACCTTTGGTCTAAGGGAGTTTCTCAGCAAGGAAATGCACCTCGCTCCCTCCCTTCCATAATAGGTGTCTCAAACCTTTCTATCTTCTCCTCTGCCGCAACTGCAGATATCTTTTAAAAGGAGCAGCTTCTCATTTGCTCTACCAGCAACTGAACTCATCCCTAACAGTGTCACGGTGAAGAGGCAGATCATGTGCTTTCATGCAGAAGCCCCTACGTTTGGTGCCTGGAATCCACAAGGGTAGATGTTGGGATCCACTATCAGTTTGAGGAGACAAAACATAACTAGGGCCCCGGTCACACGGCAAAGTTGCCACGGGAGAGGCACGGAAGGTGGACGGATTATCCGGGCGCGATCACACCGCAACATCTGGGAAGTGGAGCGCACCCATGGCTTACCGCCGACAATGCGCATTTAAAAACTAGTACCTCCAAGGTACTAGTAAACGTTTGGCACGGGTTGCCTCCAGATGCCCATGGTATGATCCCGCCGGCGCGCGGCATTTCCCTCCGGTCCCTCGTTTACCCGCTGGCGCCGAGGGAAGGACCCATGGTGTGCCGCCGGCCCGTCTAATCGCGTAATCTCAGATCAAACTACGCCGGGGCAATTAGCCATGCCTCCCCCCCTGCGATATCCGGCCCGTGTGAAAGGGCCCTAGATGGGCCAACAGCCTAACTGAGCACTTCATATATCCATGTAACTTCATACCATTCCTTCCCAGGTATGGATGCTTCTGCTCACAGTCTGTTTACCAGCTGCAAACAGGGTGCCCATTTTTTATTCATTAGTTCTGCGATATCCGGCCCGTGTGAAAGGGCCCTAGATGGGCCAACAGCCTAACTGAGCACTTCATATATCCATGTAACTTCATACCATTCCTTCCCAGGTATGGATGCTTCTGCACACAGTCTGTTTACCAGCTGCAAACAGGGTGCCCATTTTTCATTCATTAGTTTGTCTGTTTACAGCTAAGCCTTTTTTGCTGGGCTAGTTTTCATGAATTAAAGCAACTCAGTGCAGTTCAATGAGCAGTGTTTCATACGTGAATCCATTCACAGCCCAATGATATTCCTACTTTCCACCTCCCTCCCTCACATACCTGTAATTAATACACACCTCAATTAGTAGAAGGGTGTACATATAGTAGAAGGATGTACATATCAGAGGTTCGGTTCATATTATCTTCACTTATGGAACCACAAAGTGCGTGGCATTCTGATTCCCAGAGGCTTAGCTCAGCCCTAGCTACTAGCAGTGCAAGAGGTGGCCAAGTCTAAGCCAAGCTTCAGGGGCTCAACTTGCCTTCCTTTGGTGGTGGCAACAGAGAAAACAGGAACAAAATACACCATTTGTTTCTGGACCTTTACCAGCAGCACCTGGGGCCAAGCTGAGCCTTGCTCTGGGTTACAGTGTTGGTGAGTCCCCGAAAATAGTGCAAATTTAGAAGTGGGTCTCATTTCAAAGAATTGGCTATGGAAAAGTTGTTTTATTAAGAGGTTTTGGAATGGAGACTCAAGGAGAAAAGAGAAATTTGTTTCACCTTTTCTCCACCTGCTGTTTTTCTATTCCACACTGGATATTGAAGTCACTGGCTTCCTCTGGGAATGTGAATTTTGAGGGACAAAAACATTTGGAATCTCACAAAGGCTGATGGAGGGGGGGGCATTGGGAGCAGATAAGGAGACCATGGGCGGAAGTTTAAAGAATACCTCCTCTTACTGCGTCTCCACTCCAAAATCCTTCCTCTCATCATCATCGGTCTGAGTTTTCATTACATATTCCTTTCATTGCATATCTTTAGCAAATCCTTCACCTGTCTATACGAAACCCTCTGCAGCTCAGCTAGCTGGAACCAAACTGAAAAATCTGACCACCAGTTTACCTGGTTTTTAAGCCTCTTGTAGATCCATGTAGATCTTCCTGCTCTTTGATAACTTGTACTTGGTGAAATGAAAGATCATTGTATTTTTGTGTTTAGGGGGAAGGGCTTGGGGAAGATATATATACTATGTTGTTGTTTTTAAAGATACTTTTAATTTTAATTTTCTTGGAGAGAAAAAATCTTTGTAATAAAATCAGTCTGTAAAAAAAAAATCCAGTCCACGGTGCTCCTGCTACCACATATCTTTAGACACTGCCTGCTTACGTACACAGACACTAACTCGTTTTATTTTGAAGTCTAAGCATTTTTCACTGAGATATAAACAAAGCTAGGAAGAAAGGTTACTGTCCTGTCAGCAAAATGGCGGTGGTTTTATTTCTTTTTTATTATTATTTAGGCCAAGTCCCTTCTTTAATATTAAGATCAATAAGGTGTCATCCTGCCGGTTTAAAATGCATTCCTGTGTCTATGCTCCTATGTAGTTTTGCACTCCAAAATCCTTCCTCTCATCATCATCGGTCTGAGTTTTCATTACATATTCCTTTCATTGCATATCTTTAGCAAATCCTTCACCTGTCTATAGGAAACCCTCTGCAGCTCAGCTGGCTGGAACCAAACTGAAAAATCTGACCACCAGTTTACCTGGTTTTTAAGCCTCTTGGGTGCGACTTCCATGTAGATCTTCCTGCTCTTTGATAACTTGTACTTGGTGAAATGAAAGATCATTGTATTTTTGTGTTTAGGGGGAAGGGCTTGGGGAAGATATATATACTGTGTTGTTGTTTTTAAAGATACTTTTAATTTTAATTTTCTTGGAGAGAAAAAATCTTTGTAATAAAATCAGTCTGTAAAAAAAAAAAATCCAGTCCACGGTGCTCCTGCTACCACATATCTTTAGACACTGCCTACTTACGTACACAGACACTAACTCGTTTTATTTTGAAGTCTAAGCATTTTTCACTGAGATATAAACAAAGCTAGGAAGAAAGGTTACTGTCCTGCCAGCAAAATGGCGGTGGTTTTATTTCTTTTTTATTATTATTTAGGCCAAGTCCCTTTTTTAATATTAAGATCAATAAGGTGTCATCCTGCCAGTTTAAAATGCATTCCTGTGTCTATGCTCCTATGTAGTTTTGGATCAATGCTGTTTTGCTGTTCTCACTCCCTTTTTATTTTTTTTGGTAACCTTGCTATGCCACTGAAGGAAATAGCCTTAACATGTAGAAATTAGTCAGAAAGCATCAGTGAACTGAATGAAGCTATCAAAAAAGTCTATTAATACTTCACACACTGACCAAACTTTTAAAAATACAGAAGGGCATTGAGATACCAGGAGGTATTATACATGAAATTTGCCATTATTTAGTCAAAGTAGAGAGGGCAATGTCAGATGGCTTGTGTTAATCCATAACCGGTGGGAAACTCATAACCAATTCCAGTGGGAGTCATTTTCCACAACTAAATTGGTTTGTAGGAAACCACAAATAGATGTATGTATGCACTTGTGAGACTGGGTTCAGCATGATCCCAGATGTCAAACCTAAACTTAGAGATGGGTACAAACCGGCTGACAAACTAAAGTTCATCATGAATTTTGCGTGATCATTTCATATTAACTTTGTTCTACTAGCCTAGTCCTTTCAAAAGACTGATGTTTGTATTCAGCTTATACTTTATGTGATTTGATTCAAGTTTAAGATATGATCCCAGGTTTTGAAGAAGGCCTTGGCCAAGAAACTTGTTACACCAGTCACTTTATTTACAGCAGATGGCTAACTAAATTAAACGTGAGTCCTTGCCAAAGTTTACAGAGATTCTGCCAGCTCCGGAGAGTACCAGTGATGGAGACGAGACTGGTGTTTTTCCAAAACAAATTGTCTTTTTACTGAGCAATATCAAAATCACATACACACAAAATCAGTCTCTCATTTGCATACAATCAAGTTTCCTTTAGAGTTACAGAAAGATATCAAGATAGTTTCTCATTTACTTGGAGGTAGGTAGGTATCGGTTTATATTTGCCTGTTCCTGAAGTCTTGTCTGATGCAATGTAAGATAGGGGAAGAAAGTAATACCTAGGGGTGTTAACTAAATCACACTTGCTAGAACCAGCCAGCAAAGTATGGACCTCTTTGGCTGTAGTCCAAGAGATCTTAAAGTAGACAAAGGGATTGTTTGATAGAAAGCTGGACCTTAGGGGTAGTAAAGAAGACAGAGGACGTTGAGAAGGGATGTGGCTAGCAAAGACCTAAAGTTTGGTCTTTACTTTTATAGTTTAATCTCCAGGTGGGTGGCACCTTGCCAAACTGTAATCCCACCTACTTACAAGTCCATTCCATGACCTCCCTTATTGGTGCATGTAGAAAGGGGCAGGTATTCTATGGGTGGGGCAATATTTGAAACTCTACACTCTATCTCATGGAACACCATCTGGCCAGGCGTGAAGTCTCAGCTTCCTGTGCCCTCCTTGATGTGCAGATGAATCTTGGCTTTACCAGGCGGACAAGGTACCATCAACAGGACACGGCAATTCAGATGCAGATCAGGTCCATGTTCTGCGTGACATCTAGTCTCCTCAGCAATGGGGGAATTTCTTCTTCTTGGTTGTTGCCTCTGCCCACAATGGCTAACATGTGCTTCTCCTTCCCGTAAGGCTTTGAGCTGAATGTGTGCAAACTACATTAACATGAAATGCAGACAAGTGTTCCCTATGTGAAATCTCTTGCAGTAGGTGATGCAAACAGCTTCCTCTAGGCCTATGGTATACAGGTGTGTGCACAGTCCATGTGTTGCGTGTGTAAGCAGATATAAAACCATAAATTAGTCCATTTCTCAACAACCTCCTCAGCCAGTGAGTAGCAGAGGGGACAGAAGGTGTGAAACTGAGGGACCATTTTCCTATTCCCAGGGAATATCCTGTATCTTCTTTACATAATAAATAATTATGTGGAAATACAATCCTGAACTTTGTGTCATGTAATGAAAGATAAAGATTGTATTGAGTCTATAGCATGCTTCTTTAAGCTCCCTGGGAGCCCCACAAAACATGGAACTTTTGCAGAGTTCTGTGTATGTCATAGAAGACTGATAGTAGCTGGTATCCTTTGCTTCATGTGGGACACTTGAGAAGGGTGATGGAATCATGGTATAAATTTGGGCTATGTTTCCATGCTCCCCTTGACAGGTAATGTGGTAGTGTTACGTTTAGTAATCCAAGTCCTGTTGGCATTTGCCTGGTGATACAGAGCTTTGGTGCCAGCCCTGAATTTGCATACCTCTTTGCCTCACTTCTCATTTTTTTTTAGCAAACTACTTGAAGTATCTCAGACTCAAAGCTCCACAGACAATACAAGCACTTACTGTTCATGACTGCATTGCAAAACCTTTCCAAAGAGCTTCAAGCTTGGTTCCAAAAAGCCTGATAAGTTGTTATTACCTAGAACAAATCATAGGTGATAGAGCATTCCAGACAATTAAGAGCCTGAATTATTGACTTTGGATTGACATCAGGAGGTCCATTAACTATGGCTGTAGGCAATATGTATTTGACATTGTACCGGTACATTAGATCTCAGTGAAGCATCTGAGCGAATGACAAAGTACAAAGGTACAGTCCCCACAGTGCTGTAGTTATACCTTCCAGCTACAGGAATGAGACAAAGCCGCTTCTTGATTAGTCAGCCTGCAGACTATTTCACTAAAGGCACGCAAGAATTATTTCCAGAAAACAAATGGCGAGCGGGGTAAGGCCTGGGATTTCAGAGCCATTCTGAACCGCCCATAACCATCAAATAAATAAAAGGAAGTCATGCACAGAACTATGCCTTGTTGGCAGAAAGCCATATATTTTGTGCATCTGTGCTGCATTTTAGCTAGGGAGCTGCATACACGAATTGTCAGCTACAGCATGATGAGGCCATTATAGGGAAAGCTACCATGTGATGAAATCTTCAAGCAGCCAGGCTATCAGTTCTTGCAATGCTGACTTGAAGAACCTAGCCAGCCACTACAAGATTTGGAATCTTTTTATTTTCCCAGAGGTTTCAACTGGCTACTACTTGGCACCTGCCTTTTCTACCTTCTGTTTTTCAACGGCTGATGTAACCGTGCAATCCTAAGCACAGTCACACACTTCTATATCCACTGATGTCCATGGACTTAGAAGAGTATAACTCTGCTTAGGCTGTCACTGTAAATTGTGGGAAGCAGCTGAAATGGCTAGACTGAATTAACTCATTTGATAAATGATACAAATTTTACTAAACCTTTTAATCAAATCTGCTATTTGTTAATTTTATAAATATCCACATTATTATACACTGATGCAGGCTCTTATATGTCATTTCCCACTATCTGATTTGTTAATCCTATAATTAGATTTAAAGTATCGGAAGATTGGGCTGGATCCTGCCATCTCTGCTGCCATTTCAAGAAGAGGAAAGGTGCCCTTGCCTAATTGCCTTTTTTTTACTGTAACCCTTTCCTCACACACCTGTGTAGGGTTGCCAGCCCCCAGGTGGGAGTGGGGCCCCACCCCCAACAACCACAACGTGACACAACGCCCCAACATGATGACGTCATGCGGAAGTGATGTCATCATGCCGGGGGCATTGCACGACAACACTCTGGTATTTGGGGCAAAGCTCTATGGTAACCATAAAGTTTTGCCCAAAATACCAGAGCATCATCATGCATGTTCCTGGCGTGATGATGTTGCTTTCATGTGATGTCATCAATTTGCCCTGCCCCCCCACTTCCGAAGAGCTCCCTCCTACCCCCCACCAGTGAGGAGGTAAGACCTGGCAACCCTATGCCTGCGTGTATATGTAAGTACCCAAATCTCAAACATAGCCTTTTGGGGAGTCATGCACATTTTCACTTTTAATTAATAAAAGCTTTTTTTGAAAACGTGCTACCTGGAACCATCCAGGAATGAAGAGTGGCTAACAGTGCCATCCAAAGTAGAGTTACACACTTCTAAGACCATTGACTTCAACGGACTTTAAAGTATGTAACTCTGCTTAGGATGGCCCTGTAACTCATATCTGGAAAGCTACCTAAGTAGAAATTTGGTTGATTAGAACATTAAAATCATTGCCCTACCACAAGGATAAGTGTTATCAGCTGTGTAGGCCAATGATCCCTAACTGGAGGGTTCACGGCATCCTTTGTGGGTAAACTGGTATTAGGTGGCACAAATCATAAATCCAAGGAAAGTCTCTTTCTAAGACTGATGGGCTACTCCAATGGTACATCTCCTTGCTGAAAATGTCTGAGGATGCAGCCAAGTAGAAATCAAGAATGACACTGGAAGCTGGAAGACAAAGAGATTTAGAAGTTTAAGTGAGGATTCATTTCCTGAAACAAATTAATATTATAGCAAATTCTAGCTATTTGGGTTACATCAGTTATTTCCCTTTAACTTTATTACAATCAGAACCTTTCCAAATCACCATTTCATTGTGTAATAAGTGCATAGTTAATCACTGTTTGTAGGAGGGTAGAGAAATTCAGACATTTTCCCCTCCAGATACAATTCTCTGGCAGGGAGAATGCATTTTCTCAGTGTTCAAACGTCAATATATTATTGCAGGAAAATGCTAATTTTGCCTTAGCTAACACCACCACCACTGATGTTTTTGCTGCTCGGATGGTGGCTGTGTGGTTACAAACATCTGTTGGATTGTGCGTGTGATATCACCCTACCCACCTCACATACCATTTTGTAAACTTTTCTTTGTGACAAGCAGAAGCACCTGGGTTCCATTCCTTTCCCTGTCTCCCTTCGCCTCCCTTCGCCTCCAAGCAGGGCGAAGGAAAAGGGGGGGAAAGGATCTCATGCACTTCTACCTGACAGAAGTGGGCCAGGGTGGGCCATAGAAGGTGGGGGGCTCTCTCCAGGCCTTCCGCAACTCACCTGCTTTGCCGGCACACGGGGAAGGCATGGGGAGACATTTAAATGCCTCCCTGCTCCTTGCAGGGCCTTCCCCGGCTTGCCTGCCTCAGCAGGGGGGCAGGGAAGGCGGGGGGGCTCTCTTCAGTGGGCGAGCTGGGGAAGGAATGGGGAGGCATTGAAATGCCTCCCTGCTCCTTGCAGGGCCTTTCCCGGCTCACCTGCTCCTCCTGGCCCGACTGAGGGCTGCTGGGGGTGGGGCTTGCCACCGCATGTGCCCACTCCTGGGGTTGTTACTGCTGGAACGCCATTCCATCTCATTCCAGCTGGAAATTACCCCTGCCTCTGAGGATGCCAGTCACAGCTGCTGGCAAAACATCAAGTACTACAATGCCAAGACCACGGCCACACAACCCATAAAATCTACAACAAATAACTAACAACAGTTACAGTTAGCCAAATTTCAGGCAGATAAAGCAAAGCCAATACTGAAAAGAACAACTATTAACATTTGCCAGAATTCAGTCAGAACAAGAAAAGGCTATGGAGGCACAGCAGGAGGGAGAGAGAGAGAGAGAGAGAGAATGAAAAAGCAATGTATAATATGAAATTGAAGAAAACTCAGTTAAGGGCAGAATTACCACTTCTACAGTGAAGAAGGGAAAGTACTTCAGTGGAACAAAAGAAATTTCCACATTATCAAAAAGGGGATGATGTGGAGACATTTCTCTTCAGTTTTGAATGAACTTGTTGAGATTTTGGAGTCCCAGATGAGGACAGAATTATGTATTTGCACCTACAGATTTGTGGAGGACTGCATGAAGTTTAGTCTGAGATGAGGATGAGGAGACCTCAGATTATTTGCTTTTTAAATAGAGGGTCAGGGTTAGATTTGGGCTGACCACTGAACAAACGAGAAAAGCTTTCAGAGAAATTAAAAGGAAGCAGGGTGAAACATACACTCAGCTAGGTTGTTGTTTGGACATAGCCTTAAACAGATGGGTTGAGGGAAGTAAAGTACAGACATTTGAAGAACTGAAGCAATTAATTGGCTTAGAACAGTTTTACAGACAGTTCCCACGAAACTTAGATGGTTTCTGAGGGATAAGAAGTTTAAAATACTAGATGAAGCTGCCACTATTAGATGAGATAGAAGGGGACTTGGGAAGATCTCTTTTCCTACCCCCATCAAGGAAAATAAAGTTTGGGCACCTCAGAAAAAACTGAGCCATCTAAAACCAACCCTGCAAAGCAGAAAACTCCCGAGTGAAATAGAAAGGGAGGGGTAGTGTGCTCAGACTTTTAAAAATCTCTTATTTTTCTGTTGGTCTTTTTCTGTTCAGTAGACACATATTAGTGAAATAGTTGCCTCATGATAATAATGAAACTAGGCCAACCACAGTCAAGTTTGGGGTTTCTACAATTTTGTTATTGTCATGGGGCAACCACTTCACTAATATGTGGCTACTATTATATCACAATTATATCACAAGCTGGGTTTCGAAGAGGTAGAGGAACTAGAGATCAAATTGCCAACATTCGCTAGATTATGGAGAAAGCAAGAGAGTACCAGAAAAACATCTACTTCTGCTTCATTGACTATGCTAAAGCCTTTGACTGTGTGGATCACAACAAACTATGGCAGGTCCTTAAAGAGATGGGAGTACCAGACCACCTCACATGTCTCTTGAGAAACCTGTATAAGGGTCAAGAAGCGACAGAACCGGATATGAAACAACTGATTGGTTTAGCATAGGAAAAGGAGTACGACAAGGATGTATATTGTCACCTTGCTTATTGAATTTATATGCAGAGTACATCATGCAAAATGCTGGCCTGGATGAATCACAAGCCGGAATTAAGA
>NW_015161960.1:754002-766105 GCF_001447785.1 Gekko japonicus
TACTTCTTCACCCAAAGAGTGATTAACACATGGAATTCACTGCCACAGGAAGTGGTGGGTGCTACAAGCATGGACGGCTTCAAAAGGGAATTAGATAAGCATATGGAGCAGAGGTCCATCAGTGGCTATTAGCCACAAGGTATAGCTAGGGGCTCTGGGGCAAGTGATGCCCTGTCTTCTTGGTGCTTGGGGGGGGGGTCAACAGTGGGAGGGCTTCTAATGTCCTGGCCCCACTGCTGGACCTCCTGATGGCACTGGTATTTCTGGCCACTGTGTGACACAGAGTGTTGGACTGGATGGGCCTTTGGCCTGATCCAACATTGGCGTCTCTTATGTTCTTATGTTCTTATGTTCTTAAGATCAAATCAGTCAATCCTAAAAGAAATCAACCCTGACTGTTCCCTGGAAGGCCAGATAATGAAACTGAAGCTCAAATACTTTGGCCACCAAATGAGAAGGGAGCACTCACTGGAGAAGACCCTGATGCTGGGAAAGATTGAAGGTCAAAGAAGACGGGGACGGCAAAGGATGAGATGGTTACAGTGTCATAGATGCAACAAACATGAAATTGAGCAAACTTCAGAGGACGGTGGAAGACAGGAAGGCCTAGCGTGATCTGGTTCATGGGGTCGCGAAGAGTCGGACTCGACTGTGCGACTAAACAACAAAAATTATATCACAAAGGAGGCAGAAACTTTCTTGGCTTCAGACCACCAAGATTACAGACAAGTTATCTCAGAAGATTTGATATCCAGTAAGTGATTTAGGAGCAAGGCATAACCTCAAATGGTTCAGCTTTGAACATGCTAAAAAGACTAATGCTAATGGAAATTTCAGATGAATGAAAGTTAAGTGCTGTTAGAAATGAAGCCGGATCTAATGGAAATTTCAGATGAATGAAAGTTAAAAGTTAAAGCATAGCCAGTTTCATTCCTGAAAACTTGATGACACTGTTCCAACTAAAGTCACTGAGTGATATCATTACAGACGAGGAAGTGAAATGCTCCTTCTGTGTAATAAGCCCTGCCTATCCTCTTATAGATTTAGCTGTGCAATATGGGGAAGTAGCAAAAGACAAGCAGTTACAAACTCTGAAACCAAGGGAACCATTCAAGGCTCTTGTAAAAGCTGGCGATTACTGTGCTCTGAAAGTCATTCTTGCCAGGGCTAGAGCAACCAGTTCTTTCTCTACAGACTGTGGAAGACAAGTGCAGCTAAAGCAAAAAGATAGTGAGCTTTAAACTGCTATTAAATTTTACCCCTCTTGCTCATTTCGTAACTTTCTGTTGAGGTCTACATCCCTGGCTTACCTCTCATGTCTTTGGAGACTTCTCCATTGGGTACCCCAGCTTTTTCTCGTTTCCAACTTTTCTATAGTCTGATCTTCATTGTTGTATTCTTGTTTTATTCCCTCTGGTCTTCACTTCTGGATTCTGAATTACGTCATTCTTCCTTTTGGCATTGGTACTGTCTCCATGGGTCAGACTGTCTCACTAAACTTCTCTGCCTCTTCCCCAGAAGCCAAACACATTGAATGACAAGATACTTGGAACAGAAATAAGGCTTCTCTGCTCTATAATATTTTACTAATTGAAATACTGATGTGTGTGTCATGTACCATTTTGTTGCTTCCAACTTATGGTGACCTATAGATTGGTGATGGAAAGTACTGTCAAGTCATGGGTGACTGCATAGGGTTTTCAAGGTGAGATATTCAGAGGTGGTTTGCCATGGCCTGCCTCTGTATAGCAGTCTTGGACTTGCTCAGTGGTCTCCCATTCAAATACTATCTAGGGCCAAATCTGCTTAGCTTCCAATATCTGACAAGATTGGGCTAGCCTGTGCCATTCAAGTCAGAGCGACCCTATAAATTAATGACCTTCAAAACATCCTATAATTGACAGCATTTCTCTGGTCTTGCAAATTGAAAGCCAAGTTAAACCTTGACTTTAGTTGGGTAGCATCCCACCAGGTGAGTTTCACCTTTTTGCTTATCTAATTGGAGCGACCCTATAAATTAATGACCTTCAAAACATCCTATAATTGGCAGCATTTCTCTGGTCTTGCAAATTGAAGGTCATGGCTGGTCTTGCAAATTGAAGGTCATGGCTTCCTTTATTGGATCAATCCTTCATACGTTGGGTTTTCCTCTTTTCCTACTGCCTGCAACCAGTGTTCCCTCTAAGCTGAGTTAGTGTGAGCGAGCTCACTATTTTTTAGCCTCCAGCTCACACATTTTTGTCTTAGCTCAGGAAGGATGGCTCCAGAGCAAAATAATTTATGCAGTAGCCAAATTGCTCACTCACAACTTTAATGCCAGTAGCTCACAAAGTGGAATTTTTGCTCACAAGACTCTGTAGCTTAGAGAGATCATTGTCTGCAACTGTTCCTAGCATTATTGTCTTTTCCAGTGTGACCAAAGTATGGAAAAGTCTTGTCTTTGGTTTGGCAGTCCATCGTATCCTTAAAACTCTCCCCCAACACCTCACATTGAAATACTGGAGGCCCATGGAAAAGTGACCCAGTGCTTGATTGGCTCATTCAGTTTTGTCACCACTCTGTGATATTTAAGTTGATATTAATAAAGGTATCACCCAACTGTTTCTTTTACTACTATGCATTATACTTTGACAAATTACTCTTGCTGGGTCCCAGTCACACGGGGAATTTGCCACACGAGAGGCACGACTGCCAGGCGGAATAAAAGGGTGCGATCATACAGCAACATCTGGCAAGCGTCGCGCGCCTGTCTCCAACCCGTAGCGTCTGGCCGAAGATGCGGAGTTAAAAAGTAGCTGGGAAAGTGTAGTATTATCCGGAAAATGCGGGACGTGGGCAGGCGCTTGATCGCAGAAGCGCTGGTATCCCATCGCATCTGGCGCCCATCCGCGTCCCAGCCATGGTATGCGTACAAACGTGCACATGCACAAACGCGGTACTGCTTCGTTGCCATGCTTCGCCATCACCGTGTGATCAGCGGATGATGGCCTGAGCACAGAGCCCCGGGGGAACGTCGGATTGTGATACCGCCGTTCATTTTGCTCCAGAGCAAAAAGCCTCACTTCCCCCCTCTGGATTATCTCGCTTGTGTGACCGGCTCTGATGTATTTTAAACATACTTGCTTCTTTGGCCTTCCAGAAACCCTTTCTTTCTAACACAGATATTTTGGAAACCAAAGACAAGACTAATTGAAGTCAATTCAAACAATCAAGTTTGCTCTCACAAAAAATATGGGCAGTATCCATCCAGTGTTCCCTCTAACTTGAGTTAGTGTGAGCTAGCACACAGTTTTTTAGCCTCCAGTTCACACATTTTTGTCTTAGCTCAGGAACGATGGCTCCTGAGCAAACTAATTTATGCAGTAGTGAAATCGCTTGCTCACAACTTTAATGCCAGTGGCTCACAAAGTAGAATTCTTGCTCACAAGAAAGCTTAGAAGGAGCATTGTATCCATCCACAATAAGCTTATTACAGACAGGGGTAGAAATATGAACCAACCATCAAAATATGAATGGACGGAATCCTACTGTGAGAATTGCTCAGATTTTAGCCCCTTCTGGTAACATCTGGAGATCGTTGATTGCATTGAGGGGGGAATGGGATCATGTTCAATGGCCACATTTGCAACCACCATGTAGTCATTTTCTGGTCTGAACAAAGTCTGTACACATACAATTGTATGTATGTGGGGGTTTGAGTGCACAATAGACAAGCCTGCCTTTTGAAGAACCCCAGTTCTGCAGTGAAGATTCCTGAAAAACTGAATACAACCAGGCTCTTTAAGGCTCAGCTGAATATATGAAGGATGGAATAGGAGTATGCAAAAAACAAAATCGGTATTTTTCAAGTTTGGGTATATTGCACCTGAAATATATCAGAATTTTCCAATATTCCCAAATCCAAATACTGGTATGCTATTTGGATTTGGGATTATTCAGGAATTCATTTTTTTTGTTCGATTATACCCTATGGAGACCATTATATTCAATGGGGAATCTATTTGGGGTATCTGGGGGTTTTTTTTGAGGTAGAGACACCAAATTTGCAGCATAGCTGCTGGTGCCTCTTCTCAGAAGAACCTCAAGGTTTCAGAAAGATTGAACCAGGGTATCAAATTCTATGCCCCCCCAAAAAGTGACCTCCATTGTTTGCAATGGAGAGGGGGGATAGCTTAAAAAGCAAGGGCAAAAGAAGCCCAGCTGAACAGAATCAGAATCTCTTCAGTAGAAACTAAAGGGGGGAATTTTTGCAAGCCCAGCAGAGCCAGTGCCACTGTGGCCCTAAAACCCAACAGGACTAAGGTCAAACCAGAGAATCTCTGCAGCAGAAGCTGAAGGAGGGGCATTCTATTTTTAAATATATATATTATTAATTTAAATTAAAAAATTCCAACAGATATAATAGTATACAGACTTTTTGGAACATTAAATATCAGATAACAAATTAAATACAATATAAACCTTTGGTTTAACATTACCATCCATTCTCACTAGGCTAATTGTAATCTTTCTATAGATTATGGAATCTCTCCTTGTTGCTGTAAATATTCAAGAATAGGAAACCATACAATGAACATCATTTTACTCTTTTCAATGTCTAAATTGTATAGACCAAGTAATTTTTTCAATTAAGTACGAATACCACAATTTGTTGTGCCAAGCAGACAGAGATGGTACACATTCTGATTTCTAGTTTGTAGCAACTATTGCTTTTGCAGCATACAATAATATTGCTATTCTTATCCTTTCCATATTATGTATCTTAAGTTCTTCTCTATCATTTAAGAGTATGTTTTCTGGATTAAATGGGATAATAACCTCTGTAATACTTTTAATTTATTTTAGTATTTTCCCCCAGAAATCCTTTATTTTGGGACCAACGTTGCCCTAGAAAACTTGGTATTAGTTTCTCTCTTAGTTTGTCCCAGATTTCCAAAGATGCTAATAAAAAAAACTATTTTGGTATACCACAGGTTGTCTATCTTTTCTTTTTTGCCATATTGTTTCTAAGACACGGTATGGCGAAGTGTTTTCCAAATATGTCTGTACACACTCTGGTATATTGTCTTCCTGTATCATTAATTTAATTTCTATTTAAATGTATTGCTGTATAATAGTCTTATAAATATGGCAGTTGAAAACCACCAGTTCTACGTTGATGATATAAAGTTGATGCATTAATTCTAGACTTTTTATTATTCCATAAGAATATTATAACATGTCCTGCCATTGATTTGGTGTTATTTTTACAGGTATTGCTCGAAAGAGGAATATAAACTTAGGCAGCAGAAAGGATTTAATTAGGTTGTATCTATCTGTCCATGACAGTGATTATCTTTCCCATTTTTTATTTGTGTGTTTATTTCTTTCTGTACTTTTTCATGATCGTAATAAAAAATTTCACTCAAATCAGCTGGTAATTGAATGCCTAAATATTGTAAGTTTGTAGTGGACCATTGATATTGGTATAAACTTTGTAGTTCTTCCTGTTCATTTTTTGAAATATTAACTGGTATTAATTTTGATTTCAATATATTTATTTTTAATCCTGCGATTTCTCCATATTCCTTTAATACATTCTGTAAATTCTTAAGAGATATTTTGGGGTTTGATAAAAATAGTAACATGTCATTAGATCAGAAGTACTCCACTGGGAAATCAGTTCCTAGATGTGTGGGGGACCAGTTTAGATCGGGGCTGTGACCAGTGGGGAGAAGAGGCTTAAGCCTTCCTTCCTACACCATATTCCCAACATGAAATAACCCCAAGGAGCTACTATTTGCCCCATTAGAGAAATGTAGGTGTATTGATGGGCAATGTTCTCTCTAAGGTGTGCAGTCTCGTGAGCAGAAATTTTACCCTGTGAGCCAAAAGTGGTCCTAACGTTAAAACTGTGAGCGGGCCGACATTAAAATTTTTTATTAAAGTGTACAAACATACAAACAACATATAAACTATCATCATTTGTATTACAAGCCATATATTTATATTAAACATATTTATATTTATATGAAACATATTTGTATTACTTAACCTCCCAGGTTTAAGTGCACAGAGAGTCACTTTGCAAAGCACCATAAGCCACCAGATCACCTCTAGCAGGTTGCTAAGCCCGGCTCCCCCCCCCCACCTTTCCCAACTAACTTTGCAGGCTTAAGTGCACAGAGAGTCACTTTGCAAAGCACCAGAAGCCACCAGATCACCTCTAGCAGGCTGCTGAGCCCAGCTCCACCACCACCACCTTTTCCAACTAACTTTGCAGGCTTAAGTGCACAGAGAGTCAATTTGCAAAGCACCAGAATCAGCTTTCTTCTAGCAGGCTGCTGAGCCCGGCTCTCCACCCCAAGACAAAAAAAACAACCAAGCAGCTCACCTCAGGAAGGGCAGAAGCTGGGCAACAGAGCAGTCCTCCTTCTGGGCCAGGGTATCTCCAGGAGCACGAGGCAGAGGACTGCCGGGAGGGTAGCAGAGCCCACTTTCACGGGGCAAGCAAACCACAGCTGAGGGGAGGTGGGGCCAGCCCAGATTAGGAAACAAAAAGCATACTGCTGTATTTCTGTGCTGCCTGAGCAAATGGATCCGTGCTGCATGGCCATTGGAAAGGGAACCTCTCGCCCCTGCGCTGTGCTAAAAATTGCTGCGCTGGCCAGGGGAAATAGGTGCGCCAGCGCAGCTTGGCACAGCTTAAAGGGAACCTAGCTGATGGGCTACATGTAAGATTTGCTATTGGGGTGAAAATAAGCTCCTGGCACCATTTCAGGTAAGAAAAACAGCACTGGGGTGAGGTCTTAAACTCTTTTCTCCTCCCACTGTCAACCCAATCCAAATCAGGCTTGTGCCTATCTGCAAATTCAGTTCCCAGCACAGAACTCTTGGCAGATTTCTGTTGACAGTCCATATGTCCAGTACATGAACTTTCTGGCACATGAATTGGCCTCAGCGGGTGCTGCTAAATATTTTGCAAGATGATTGGGGGGGGGGAACCACTTTCTCTACATTTTACATAATTTTAGAAACTTTCATCATGTCCCCTGTACAGAGTAATTGAGACAGAGACAATAAGAAGCGCTGAATCTAACTTCTTATTCTTCCTTTTGCTCTCCTTGGGAAAGAGAAATATTCATCAGTGCTGCAAAAAATTATGTTCATTGATTAATTAATTATTTAAAGCAGTAATTATTCTAGGACCACTATGACAAGAGTTTAAAAAACAACAACTTTCAAACACCTTTTGTTTTGCATTCAGAATATCTGTGCACTCACTGCACTCACCTTGCTGGCATAACTATCAGAGCAAGGACTATGTAGCTACTGAATTATTCTGTTCGCCTGCAATGATATATATATATTTTCTTTCTAAAGCAATACTTCCCCCAGAATCCTGATCAGCAACCCACATGGCATATATTTGTACTTAGTTAAGTTGTATGCCAGCTTGGCACACAATTTTGATGAGTACACAGAGCAAAGTAAATGGTGTGTGCAAACAGCAAAGCAAATGGCTGTTTAGCAGTCTGCATATGGAGGGATGTTAGCCATGCTATCTGGTCATCACAACTGTTCTATCGTATTATTGGTTTAATAGTTAGCAAAAAGCTATATGGCAAGGCACCTTCCTGATGATCTGAAAAGGCAATTCCAAACTCTCACCATGAAAGCCAGTGTTCGCAGACTTGTTTTGCAAAGCTTTATGTGTATATGTAGGTGTTAAGTAGAGTTGCCAACTGTAGGCTGGGAAATTCCTGGAGATTTGGGGGTGGACCCTGGGGAAGGCAGGGTTTGAGGAGTTGAGGGGTCTCAGAGAGATATAATGCCATACAGTCCAAAGCCTGGACTCAGAAGAGTTGAATAAATCACCCAGTCTCAAATGTTTTATTCTTGAGCAAGGTAATTGAATGAGTGATGGCTGGAGAAATTCAGTCTCTCATGGATGAAGTGGATTGTATGGATCTTTTCCTGTGTTTTCAAGTCTGGTTATGGGACTGCAACAGCCTTGATCACCCTGGTGGATGATCTGCACCAGGAGATGGACAAAGAGAGAATGACACTATAGATTCTCTATAGTGGCTTTTGATACCATCAGTTATGGTATTCTTCTGGACAGCGATTCTAGGCTGGGCCTTGGAGGTACTGTTATGCAGTTGTTATGGTCCTACCTCGTGGCTAGATTTCAGAAGGTGGTACTGGGGGACTGCTGCTCAGCCCTTTGAAGTTTAGCCTGGGGGGTCCCTCAAGCCAATGGTCCCCTGTGTTTTTTGACATCTACATGAAACCGCTGGGTGACATCATCTGGAGATTTGGGCTGGGCTGTCACCAATATGCAAATGACAGTGTTATCTCACATTTTCAGCCAATCCCAGGGAAGCTGTAGAAACCCTGAGCCAGTATTTGGAGTAACTTTTGAAGTGGATGTGGGCTAATAAACTGAAGCTTAATCCTGACAAGACATGCTACTAGGTCTATGTTTGGGGGCTACTCTTGAGCCCAGGCTTACTAAGCATGCAGAAGCTGTGGCCAGGAGTGTCTTTTACCAGCTTTGACTAGTTAGCCAGCCATGGCCTTTCTTGAGCAGAAACAAAACCGGCCACTATGATGCATGCCCTGGTTGTTTCTTTGTTTGTTTGAAATTTATTATGATCAAAGACCAGCAAAGCAGACATATGTTAACATAGGATGTTGACTGGGGTGCATTGTAGGGATTATATCACTCCAGTCTTTGCCCATCTACACCGTCTCCCAGTATGTTTCTGGGCACAATGCTGGGCACCACCATGACCAATTCACTCATCTGAGCAGGGTCTTCTACAGGCGCCAACCTGCAAATGGGCAAAACCAACAACTGCCAGCACGTGTGCCTTCTCCATTGTGGCCCCCACCTTATGGAACGGCCCGCCAGAGGAAATCAGGAAGGCTCCCACTTGCCTGGCTTTCCACAAACTATGCAAAACTGAATTACTCAGGAGAGCTTTCCTACGCAGGCAATAGAGTTGCACTGTACTAAATGATTCACCGATTTACTTAACTAAATTGTTAGGAATTGTGGTCTATACTACTGTATTGAGCTTACTGATACTAGGATCCTACTATGTAATTTTATTCATTGTGTCATATTAAGACTTTGTTTCTGTTCTGTTTTTAGATTTCTGATTAGTTATATGACCCTGATCCTATTGTATTGTTTATTGAATATCCCATCCTGTTGATTGTATTGGCTCACTCTGTGAGTCCAAGTGAGAAAGACAGACTATAAATGATGTAAATAAATAAATTCAAATCTGCTGGAGTTGAACTCTAAAGTCCTATGTAGCTTGGGACCATCATGCTCTTCTGCACTGTACCCCACCCTTGCTACTCATACCCCACCAACTCACCCCATCACTAGAGTTCTGCCTGCCTCACCCCCCATCTTTCATGCTCTGCCTTGTTGCTTTCCTCACACCCTAGGGGAGCATGGGCCGGCTTCTTTGTGTGCTTCCCCATTGCAGCTGGGCTTGTCTTGGCTGAGATAGGGCCAATTGCATGGCAGAGAGCTGTGCCAGTATTTCATGTAAGTCCATGTAAGTCAATTGGCATTCTATCCAAGGGGCCTTCGGGCATCTCCCTTTGTTCCCAATGGGCATTCTTGTCATTCATTATAGCACATCCAGCCCCAGCTCTTTATTTATCCAGCCATATAAAGGGGAAAGGGGCTCTACCTGCCTGCAAAGGAGAGAGAATGGATATCATGTTTTGCACGTCTTTACCAGGAGTGTTTTTATAAAAGAGAACTGATTTTCTCTCCTTACATGAACTTACATGAAATACTGAAAAAGAGAACTGACTTTCTTTTTTACTCACTTTACATGAAATACACCTGGATATAGCAATTAGGGGTGTGCATAATGAAGTACTGGAGCCAAAGATATACATGGAAATGGCTGTTTCAGGTCATTTCCGTGATGCTCTAGAATGGTATTAGGAATCCTGGATTCTTAGGGGAACAAAACTACCTTCCCCAAAGGTTTTCACCTTCAGGTGCTGGAGTGCTAGCAGGCAGCAGATGCTCATAGTCAACTGATTCCTTGAGCAATAGCGTTTCTCCCTTGTAAAGAGGAGCACAGCATGTTTCCAGCCAATCACCTTTGCACACAAGCCTCAGAGAAATGCAGATTTCCATGTATACCTTTGGCTCCAGTACTTCATTATGCACACCCCTTATTGCTATATCCAGGTGTATTTCATGTAAAATGATTTACATGAAATACACCTGGATATAGCAATTAGGGGTGTGCATAATGAAGTACTGGAGCCAAAGATATACATGGAAATGGCTGTTTCAGGTCATTTCCGTGATGCTCTAGAATGGTATTAGGAATCCTGGATTCTTAGGGGAACAAAACTACCTTCCCCAAAGGTTTTCACCTTCAGGTGCTGGAGTGCTAGCAGGCAGCAGATGCTCATAGTCAACTGATTCCTTGAAGTGCTAGCAGGCAGCAGATGCTCATAGTTGACTGAAGTGGGTCAACTGATTCCTTAAGCAATAGCGTTTCTCCCTTGTAAAGAGGAGCACAGCATGTTTCCAGCCAATCACCTTCGTTTCTCCCTTGTAAAGAGGAGCACAGCGTATTTCCAGCCTTTGCACACAAGCCTCAGAGAAATGCAGATTTCCATGTATACCTTTGGCTCCAGTACTTCATTATGCACACCCCTTATTGCTATATCCAGGTGTATTTCATGTAAAATGAGTAAAAAAGAAAGTCAGTTCTCATTTATAAAAAATACCGCTGGTAAAGACTTGAAAAACACGATATCCATTCCTCTGGGTATTTTCTTCCTTTCCCCCCATTCCTTCTAAGGCACAGGTATGTTATTAATGAAATCAATTAATTCACAATACCAGCACTGGAAGCATGCATACGTAGCATGGTGGTAGGGCTGTCAGCAATTATTTAGAGCTATTTTGATATTTTTAAATTTGATGTGGGTTCTTTTTGGGGAGAGAGGGTAGGATGGGTTTGCTTCTCCTGGGTATAAGCTCTACGTTTGCACCAAGGAAGGACATATTATTAGGCTTTGTAGCAGTCCTGCATTATTTCTCCTGGTCCAAAGTATATTTTTTAAACAAAAGCGAAGGCATGCTACTTTTACTAATCTATTGTTTACACAATCAACTTCTCCAGTTACATATCTGTTTTTTCAAGCTTTTATAATTTGCCTTTCTTTACAGGGCTCCATAGGCATAGAGTAACCCCCCAAAAATGGTTCTTGGGTTAATCTCTATAATAGGTTGACAATTAAGATTGTTCAAAACCAAAACAGTGAAGCCATTATGGCCTTTTCAGAGTACCACAAATAAGAGCAGTAAGACATCCCTCTCCCAGCAACCTAATCATATTCCTTTTCAAATTATTTTTTGCATGGCTAACTGCAAGCTGCAGAAGAAAGATGTACAAAAGATGTTCTGTTTGGGGAGAGAAGAGAAAAAGAAAGAAATGCCATTATTTTCAATATAACAATTTATGCTAATATCTATTCATTCTCCTTTCTTTATAGTATATTATTCCCCCACTCAGGCTGAAAGCATGCTGCAATGAAAAAACAGAAAACAGCAACAACAACAAAAAGAAAAGAAAGCACAAAATAGTGCCTTTCATTTCCATCACTATCTTGGGTTTTGGGAGGGGGTGTTTTTCATTTTCTTGGTTAATTATTTGTGCCCTCCTATGCCAGAAAATACTGCTTGAAACTTATACATTCTTGTTTAGAAGCTGCATCTTCAATTACATGTAATTACTTTTCACGACTGCTGCAAAGTGCTGGTGACGTGTAGCTAAATTTAATTAGTTTCTCTTGCTGATACCAAAGGTGAAGGGCAAAAGTGTGGTTGAATAAACAAGGTGGGGGAAATGTCAGAAGGAGATGCTGAGTCAAAGGAAATGGGCATTGTGGGAAACAGTGAAGAGAATGGAGAGCAGAGGCTGAACAGTAGCAGAAGGGGGGGGACAAGCCAGGGACTCACAAGGACTTGCAAGGGGCATTTCATTTCCTTCTTCCTCACAGTGTTTCTTCCTTCCCTTCCCTGAAAGCCCCCATAGCCATCTCCCCACCAATCAGCTAACCTACC
>NW_015161960.1:766138-785871 GCF_001447785.1 Gekko japonicus
TTCTTTGTCTTTACCCCAGAAAACTATGACTTAGTTGTGTGGTGCCAGTTGCCAGACCAGATCCACTTGTACTATGGGGTGTTGGAAATGTATATGTTCACAAGGTCTGACAATCCAGTCATTATAGGGTTTTGTTTATCTAGTATTGCTATTATTTGAACTGACTTGGAAGGGAAACCTGGCACAGAGCCAATGGGGAATTAGCCCAGGAAAAGTAGTTTCTATTGTGATACAGATTGGTTGTTTGTTTCAGGTGACTTCCTTTCTAGGGGTCAAGAAGGAGGACAGATTTTCCACTATCTGTGTGTAGTGTGTAACCATGATTTGAACTGTAAGCAGCTTAGAAAATGTAGCTCTTAGGAGTTTGTTATTTTGTAGGTTTCCTGTATACCTTTTACCCTTAGAAATAAAGGTTTTTAAATGCAAAGAAATCTCTTCTTTCCAATAGAGCAAGATCCATTGATACTCTGAGTAATTTAAATACTTTTGACTATTTTACAACATGGGGAACCCACATGGACTTGTGAGTGAGAACCTCTCTTTCTCCTGTCTCTCTTTCACCTATTTCCTCTCCCTCTGGCAACCCCCATATAACATGGTTGCACTTACCTGTAACTGATGTTCATCGAGTGTCTTCTGTGCTAGCACACATGGGACTGCCTGAAGGCAGGCCTGCCATGGGAGAAGGTTCCAAGAGCTTCTAGAAATTTAAGTCCTTATTCCCCCTCCCCTCATGGAGGAGAGCTGTGTTTTGTTTTCCCTCCCATTTGGTCGCAAGATGAGGGAAGGGGGGGCACTATTCTCTCAGTCCTTGCCTGCCGCTGTAGGAATTTCGTATATCACCCACAGCGGGGAAGGAGGGAGGGATGTGTGCCAGCACAGAAGACACTTGATGAACATCAGTTACAGGTAAGTGCAACCATGTTTTCATCAGTGTGTCTTCTGTGAAGTCCAGCATGGGAGATTACCAAGCTATACACACGATAGGAGGCGGGTGTGGGCGATAGTTCATTTTATTTGAATAAAGAATGCAAAACTGCTTTCCCCACAGCTGCGTCTGCTTGAGAATTAATATTGATTGAATAGTGTTTAATAAAAGTCGAGGGTGAGGACCATGTTGCTGCTTTGCAGATCTCTCTGACCTCCACCACTGCCTGGAACGCTGCCGATGATGCAGGAGCTCTGGTCAAATGAGCACAGAGTGGGAAGGGGCATGGTAAATGTGAGGACTCATAAGAAAGCTGAATGGCCGTAGTTATCCAACTGGATATGGACTGTGCAGAGATAACCTGTCCCTTCTTTGGGCCCGAGAAAGAAATGAACAATTGGGCTGTTTGTCTGAATTGTGAAGTACAGTCTAAATAAAGTAATGAGGCTCTCCTCAGGTCTAAAGTGTGTAGTGATTGTTCTTTGGGAGAGGAAGGTCTTGGGAAGAATACGGGCAGAACAATGTCTTGTGAAAGGTGGAATTTGGAAAGCACCTTGGGGCAGAATTCCAAACTAGGCCATAAAATGACCTTATCAGAATGAAATTTCAGGAAGGGGGCATCACACCTCAGAGCTTGTAATTCCCCTACCCTGTGGGCAGATGTAATAGCAACTAAAAGGGCAACCTTCTAGGATAAGAAAGACAAGGCACAACTAGCCTTGGGTTCAAATGGAGTTTGTATTAAGTGAGCTAATACAACCGAGAGGCTCCATTGTTGAAAAGGGGGAGTGACAGGAGGAAATTTATTGAATAAACCTTTCAGAAAACATTTTGACAAAGCATTTAAAAATATAGGTTTAGAGTCAATGCCCAAGTGGAATGCTGAAATCGCAGCAAAGTGTACTTTTATAGATGATGCTAAAAGATCATTTCCCAACAAACTCATATGGTAATCAAACACCACCATCAAAGGACAAGATTCAGGTTGAACCTTATGCTCGTGTGCCCAAATAGTAAATCTTTTCCACTTAGCTTCATAAGATCACCAAGCGGAGGGTTTGCGGGACACCAAGAGAACCTCTGCAACTTGATCCAAACACCTGTTTATGGAGAAACGAACTATGCATGTAGGTGTAGAATTTGAATGTCGGCATGTTGCATTTGATCTATCAGGAGGATGTCTGGGACAGGTGGCAGAGGCATGGCTCTGCACTTGGCTAGTTCTTGCAGGAGTGGAAACCAAGGATGTCGAGGCCACAGGGGAGCAATGAGGATGCAGCGGGATTTGTTTTGCTGCAATTTCATTAGGATGTCGAGGCCACAGGGGAGCAATGAAGATGCAGCGGGATTTGTCCTGCTGCAATTTCATTAACACCTTTGGCAATAGGGGAAAGGGAGGAAACGCGTAAAATAGAATGCCTGTCCACTTTAGTAGGAAGGCATGCCCTAGGCAGTTCCCAGTCCTTGGTGCCCGTGCGCAGAACACTGAGCACTTGGCGTTGGCCTGTGAGGTGAACAGATCTATGACTCTACATATGCATATATACCACAACCCTGTAGTCTGAGATGGGCAATCACAGCTGGGAAACATTAAGTGAACACCCTAGGTGCAGTAGCTAGATCAAAAAGTAATACACAGTATTGGTAAGATATGCCCTGTAATCTGAACCGTAAATATTTCTTGTACTCATCATGAATGGAAATATGAAAGTATGCATCCTGAAGATCAAGAACCACAAACCAAGCCCCTGGCAATGGAATGGTAAATATCCTTGAGGGAAGACATGCGAAAAAGTTGCACATCAAAATACTCATTTAGCTCTCTCAGGTCCAGTATAGGTCTATGGCCACCACCTTTTTTCTTTATAAGGAAATAGAATAGAAACCTAATGCCTCCTCTGAATCAGGGACTACCTCAAGAGCTCTTTTGGTTAAGAGACCCTGTATCTCAGCATCTAACATGTTATCCAGGAAAGTTCTAGCAGGAACCTCGTAAAAAATCAGTGGCACATCTTTAAACTCAAAAAAAATATCTAAACTTTATTATATCTAACACCCACATATCTGAATAGAGGAGAAGACCATTGTGGAGCCTTCGGCTTCGAGGAAGCACTGTAGGGGGGGCAAGTATGTGTGTTCCGTTGCCAAGGCTGTTGCCTCCTTAGGTGGATAGGATGTATTGTAAGAACCTCGATAGATCTGAAAAGGAGTGGATTGGAATCGATACCCTCTCCCAACAGCCGGTTGTTGGTAATGTCAGGAAAAATACCTTGGCTTCATAGTTGTAGGTTGTTGTGAGCCTAAACCCAAAGATCTAGTAGTGAACTTGTTCTTCCGGACCTTCTCCAACATCTCGTTTGTCTGCACACTAAAAAGGAGTTTACCTTCAAAGGGCAAGTCCTCAATACGAGACCTAGTATCAAGTGGTAGACCTGAGGTATGCAACCAGGAGTGTCTGCACAAGACTATTGCAGAAGCAATTACCTTACTTGCTGCATCTGCAGTATGTCTAGCAGCGTTCAACTCCTGTTTTGCTAGTTTAGACCCCTCAGTCTGGACCTGTTTGGCCTGTTCCTTCTTGTCATCAGGTAGGCAATCTTTAAAGGGAGTCATCTGGTCCCATAGTAGGACCTGATACCTGGCCATGATGGCTTTAAAATGGGAAACTTTTAAAATTAAGGCACCTGAGGAATAAATATGCCTTCCCAAAATAGGGCCCCCCAGTTTGTTTAGATGGGATCACCTTTAGACCGGATGATGGTATAAAAAAATAGGCATCTTCCTCTCTAATCTTGTAAAGATTTTCAACCTTCCTAGTGGAAGCAGAATTAGAGGCTGGTGTCGCCCAAGTATTCTTAGTTATCTCCCTTAGTTATCTCCCTAATGCCACTGGACCAGGATCAGAGCAATACAAAATATCCATCACAGGATCTTCCTCTGCAGGTTTTGGTGGAGTGTAGTCCATCTTGAGTGCCTTCACCATGCTAAACAGTTGCTCAGAATACACCCACAAGTCCTCAGTTGGTGAAACTGGACTAGGATCTCCCACAGCCTCGTTCGGGGAAGGCAGAGATGTGCGTTCTGATTCACCATCGGATACCAGATCTTGCATTTGCTCCAAAGTCAAGGAGTCTGTGTTCTGAGCCAGTGGGGAAGCATAACGGGTCCTCGATCTCGATCGGGATATCACACATCGAGGCCAAGGGGACGGGCTTCAACTTCGATGTCTGTGACAACTGCGATTGCTGGTGTCTCTGTGGTACCATGGGGGCACAATCCATGGAGGCATCTGGTCCCAAGTGGGAGGGTAGCCCCATGGGGGCATATCGCATCTCCTGGAGCCCAAGGAATGGGATCTAGATGAGTCCTTTGAAGCCAGGAGGCTATCTGAACCGTAAATATTTCTTGCACTCATCATGAATGGAAATATGAAAGTATGCATCCTGAAGATCAAGAACAACAAACCAAGCCCCTGGGGCAATGGAATGGTAAATATCCTCAAGGGAAGACATGCGAAAAAGTCACACATCCAAATACTCATTTAGCTCTCTCAGGTCCAGTATAGGTCTATGGCCACCACCTTTTTTCTTTATAAGGAAATAGAATAGAAACCTAATGCCTCCTCTGAATCAGGGACTACCTCAAGAGCCCCTTTGGTTAAGAGACCGTGTATCTCAGCATCTAACATGTTATCCAGGCAAGTTCTAGCAGGAACCTTGTAAAAAATCAGTGGCACATTTTTAAACTCCAAAAAATATCCAAACTTTATCATATCTAACACCCACATATCTAAATAGAGGAGGAGACCATTGTGGAGCCCTCGGCTTCGAGGAAGCACTGTGGGGGGGGGAGTATGTGTGTTCCTTTGCCGAGGCTGTTGCCTCCTTAGGTGGATAGGATGTATTGTAAGAACCTCGATAGATCTGAAAAGGAGTGGATTGGAATCGATACCCTCTCCCAACAGCCGGTTGTTGGTAATGTCAGGGAAAATACCTTGGCTTCATAGTTGTAGGTTGTTGTGAGCCTAAACCCAAAGATCTAGTAGTGAACTTGGTCTTCTCGTTTGTCTGCACACTAAAGAGGAGTTTACCTTCAAAGGGCAAGTCCTCAATACGAGACCTAGAATCAAGTGGTAGAGCTGAGGTATGCAACCAGGAGTGTCAGCACAATACTATTGCAGAAGCAATGACCTTACTTGCTGCATCTGCAGTATGTCTAGCAGCGTTCAACTCCTGTTTTGCTAGTTTAGACCCCTCAGTCTGGACCTGTTTGGCCTGTTCCTTCTTGTCATCAGGTAGGCAATCTTTAAAGGGAGTCATCTGGTCCCATAGTAGGACCTGATACCTGGCCATGATGGCTTTAAAATGGGAAACTTTTAAAATTAAGGCACCTGAGGAATAAATATGCCTTCCCAAAATAGGGCCCCCCAGTTTGTTTAGATGGGATCACCTTTAGACCGGATGATGGTATAAAAAAATAGGCATCTTCCTCTCTAATCTTGTAAAGATTTTCAACCTTCCTAGTGGAAGCAGAATTAGAGGCTGGTGTCGCCCAAGTATTCTTAGTTATCTCCCTTAGTTATCTCCCTAATGCCACTGGACCAGGATCAGAGCAATACAAAATATCCATCACAAGATCTTCCTCTGCAGGTGTTGGTGGAGTGTAGTCAATCTTGAGTGCCTTCACCATGCTAAACAGTTGCTCAGAATACACCCACAAGTCCTCAGTTGGTGAAACTGGACTAGGATCTCCCACAGCCTCGTTCGGGGAAGGCAGAGATGTGCGTTCTGATTCACCATCGGATACCAGATCTTGCATTGGCTCCAAAGTCAAGGAGCCTGTGTTCTGAGCCAGTGGGGAAGCATAACGGGTCCTCGATCTCGATCGGGATAGTGCCTTCCCCTCCCCTTGTCATGTGACCAAATGGATGGGAAAACAAAACACAGCTCTCCTCCATGAGGGGAGGGGGATTAAGAACTTTTAGAATTTCTAGAAGCTCTTGGAGCCTTCCCCTGAGGCAGGCCTGCCTTCAGCCAGTCCCATGTGTGCTAGCACAGAAGACACGCTGATGAACCTTTCCTTTCCCTGATTCCTTCTATCCTTCCCACCAAACACCCAACCTACCATTTATCTGCCCCCTTCTTCAGCTATATTTATTAATTTCATTTATACCATAATTTTCTCCAGAACTGGGAACCAATGCAACTTACATAATTCTCCTTTTCTCCATTTTATCCTCACAAAAACCCTGCGAGATAGGTTAAGCTTAGAGTCTGTGACTGGCCCAAGGTCATCTAGCAAGCTTCCATGGCAGAACAGGGTCCTGTTCTGAAACTGGAACCACTACACCACACTGGCTTTTGTGGGGTGGCTGCTGTTGAACAGTAGCAAGCAGCCAGGCCTTCATGAGTTATACAAGCTGGGTAGCCACAAGGCACCTGGTGGTTGCTGGTGGGCTTGGATCAAATGAGCCCTCCCTCAAAGGCCAAAACAACCCTGTAAAGGGCCCTGTCCTTTCCCACTGCCTTTTACTGGCAGAAACCAGTGTTTGAAGGCTGGCAATACTGTTGTGATTACTTAACAACTCCCATAGTGGCTACTGAGACAACATTTTTTAAAGCTACAGACCCTGCCTGTATTAATTTGAGTTTTGGGGTCAGGGTTTGTTTTTAGATTTCCAATTTTTCTGCAAATCTGCAGCTTTTTCAGGTTTATAGAAAGATCTGTCTTGTCTGCCTATGGCTCCAGTGTTTGGATTTAAGTATCCACAGATCTGTCCATGCTGAGAAATAGATATATTGATATCTAGGCTATAGGGTGGGGGCAGAGGTCATTTCGGGGGGATCGCGGGGGATCGCAGTTCCCCCGGGTGAGGTACGGGGGGCTGGGCACATGACGAAGCCCCGCCCCCTGCTTCCGGCCGCCCCGCTTCCGACCCTCATTCAGCCAGGTGGAGGCAGGAGAAGAGGGAGGGTAAGTTGCTTCCTCCCTGCCTCTCCCCACCCCTGCCTGCCTGGGGCCAGGGAGGGCCTTCGCGGGGCTTCCTTGCACTCCCGCCAGCCTTGCAGGTCCACCGCCGGGCCCCTCATGGGGCTCGGTGTGGCCTTATGACACACTTCCGGTGATGTTAGGGGGTGTGGCATATGCTAATGAGTTATGCTAATTAGTTCCCCTAGCTCTTTTTCTACGAAATGACCCCTGGGTGGGGGAGTTGTGTTCACACAAAATGGAGTAGGACTGTTGAGATGAGGTTCTGTAGTTTTAGGCCATGAAAAGGATTTTGGCATTGCATTCATTCACAAGCTCAGCATAAGTCAGCAGTGAGGTGCAGCTTCCAAAAAGAAAAATGCAGTTTTCAACTGCATTAACAGAAGCATGGTCCACAAATTGTGAGAAGTCATTCCACTCTATGCTAGTCGGATTGCATCTAGAGAATTGTACCATGTTCTGGGTGCTCCCCTCTAAGAAAGATGTAGAAAAATTCAAATTCAAAATTAATGAAACAAGCCCGTATGCAAACCCCTTCAAACTACACCAAACTAAAGGGCTGGAAGGGTGGGCCAAGTAGGTCATTGCTGAAAAGATTGTGAGTGGGGGCGGGAGAGTGCCTTTAGTAACAGCCAGGGCATCCCTGCCCCGCCCCCCCCCCCAACACCCAAGACCCTCTGATAGGGCCAGCATCAAATCATGCGAGCACAAGCTTACCCCATTTGCTGCCAGCCTGCCCCCTCTGTCTGGCAAGGATTGCCATGGTTGCCCCTTCCTCCCCCCTCCCTGCAGTGCCACCAACAGGACCCTGGGTCAGTCTGGGCCCCGGCTTCTTTTCAAATGCTTACTGTTAACTCATGCTAGATGTACATGTCTGTCATGGACTCAACATGAGTTCACTCCTCCTGAGGGATCTTGGGCAGTGTAGTGGGCAAAGACTAGACATCTCTGACAGAGAGTTTCCTCACCAAACTACAATTCCCAGGATTCTTTCAGGGATCTCATGATAGTTAAACTGCTAAATTCCAGTTTATGTTTGCAGTATAGATAGGCCCTCCAAGTAACCTTGGCCTCAGGATCCCCTTCCATTGGAGAAACATCTTGCACAGTCACTGAAAAAATTTGTTAAACAGACAGCTATTCAGTGATCAGTTCAGCGATGCTGGTGAGACTCCAGTAAAATTGCATTTCAGTACAGCATTAAAATCATTAGTGGTTAAGATGCTGAACTGCAGGCTGTGGAAGGTCAGTAGTTCAGCAGTTCGAGACCCAAGCATGACGGAGTGAGCTCCTGTCTCTAGTTCCAGCTCCTGCCAACCTAGCAGTTCAAAAGCAAGAAATTGCAAGTAGATAAATAGGTACCACTTCAGTGGGAAGGTAACAGCATTCCGTGCGCCTTGGTGTTTAGTCATGCCGTCCACATGACTACGGAAATGTCTTCAGACAGCGCTGGCTCTTCAGCTTTGAAACGGAGATGAGCACCGCAACCCTAGAGTCGGATTCGACTGGCTTTCGAGCAAGGGAACCTTTACCTTTACCTAGCTCCTTCTACGTATTTTCCTACTAGCCTGTAACAAGGGTGGGTTTTGGAATATTAATTACATGAAATAAAATAAAGTTACTAAAACTTGCCTACGGGATACCATGCTGTATATAGCCAGTGATGTGTGATAGTGGGAGGGCAGCCCATGCCATGATGTCATTGTGTGATGTAGGGTTGCCAAATCCCCCTGCCCAACGGTGGGGGATGTAGGGTTGCCAAATCCAGGTTGAAAAACTCTGTAATTCCAGAAAATCCCCAGGTCCCACTTGGAGCCTGGCAACCCTACAGCTTACCAAGATGTGATAAAGAATGCATGGAAGGATGTCATGGCATGGCTACAGCTCCACACATAGGCTTGCCAAGTCCCCCCAGGGGGCAGGGAAACCCCCGCCCCACAGGCCTGTTCCCTGCCGCCAGCGGATCGGGCCCCGGGGGGAGGGGCCACGGTCATCCGAGGGAAAACTCTATGGTTTTCCCTCGGATGGTCGTGGCCTCGCCCCCGGCGTGCCCGGTGTGTCCGCCTCACGTCTGGGTGACATGCGTGCGGCGCGCACTCCAGCCGCCAGCCGGGAGTCCCCCACTGCAGCGCAACACCGGCCTTGGCAACCCTATCCATACATGCCTCTCACACACTCTTGTTAAGCCCTCAGTTCATCTTGGGAGGTGTTTTGTTTTTGGTAATACAATAATTTTGTTGCAACAGGCCTCTATCTGAAATAAAATTAAAAAACCAGACAGTGATTTCTGAAATCAGGTATCTTCTAGTAAACACCTATTACTGAAGATGCAGGTTTTACCAGTAATGCTACCAGTGAAATAATCATTTTTAATACTCGTAGATCATACACACAAAACAGAACTTATCTGGTCTCCCCTTTGTCCCCATTTTATTTTTTCTAGCCCAGTGAGTGCGGCAATGTAAAATTTCCTCTTTTGAATCCCCTTTACAAATATCGATGCCATTGCCTTGCACAAGTCCCAGTGCTCCTATACAGCACCATAGCTCAACACAAGCATTGCTTACTAATAAATTAACTTGGATTTATAATAAACTCGATGACGCCTAACTGATAAGTCAATTATCTCAGACACTCAACAAGGATCTGAAGACAGATGTTTGAGTATACAGAAGTCTGTCCTGTGGTTGCAAACTGCAGATACAATTACAGCCTTCACTTTTATTGCTGCACATAAATGTTAAATGCAACTCAATCTACATTTGAAATTCATTTATTCCCATTTATCTTCATATCACTGAAGCCAAAATGGACTTACAAAGTTGTCATCCTGGTAATTACTCCCCTGATGAATATATAGATATGAACAGAAACATTTGTTAAACCTGATTAACATTCCTCTTAGACCCACAAAAAACCTCTTATATCACAAGACACTGGCCATCTAGCAAAGAGAAAATTCTACATTCACCATCAGAAGAAAGAGGCAGAAACAGGTATTCGCAGAACCAGCCATGGTACTCCAAAACAGCCAGACACTAAAAAAGCATAAGCTTTCCCCCCTACATCACCCCAAAGTGTGTGTGAATGCTCCTGGTAGGCCTAACAGCAGAGTGCTAATGTACCTTCTTCTAATCAATGTTTCACATTACAGGAAAAGTCTGCACAAAAGGCAGCTTTTGTATATGCAACAACATATTATGCATGTATTTGTGTGTATGGCATATATGATGAACACACCTTTTCATTAACTCTCCATTTTGCAAATACCATCTCTCTTTCATTTCGGTCACAAACACCAGCTGTTCTCTGCCAGTCACACATGGCCCAGAAAATGAGTTTCAGACATCTACAATACAAAGAATGGAAGCAAGCAGAAAAGGGGCATGACTGGGCCTCATTATGCAAGGGCAGCCTCCCAAGTTTCACCCTTGGCCTAGTCTTCAGACCATTAACCATGACATAAATCATTAGAAAACTCTAGTGCAAGGGATCTGGCTGCCTGGCATGCGAACCACAGAAAGAACTCATGTCCACCAGGGGTGTGTTGGCAGCCATTTAACTTACTGAGAAATTTCCCAGTGGGCTGTTGCCCTAGAAAGCTAGTAGTGGCCAGGGGCAAGCAGAGCCAAGTCCAGCAACCCCTGCCAGTGTCTTGGGGTCCACTTGGCTCAGGCAATCAGCAGCGGTAGCTGGCGTCAGCTCACCCGTTGCCTCCTCCTGCACTGCTACCAGTTTGAAGGAGGAATGCCTATTTGTCCCCCCTGTTCACATACAGTGCTGGCTTGTACCCCTGCAGGGGCTGCTCAGCTTGGCTTGATCCAGAGCCGTTTCCACTTCCCAGACCACACAGGAGCATCTCCCACTCAGAGGTATCTAGTTCAAGTGATCTTATTTGGACTGAATTTCTCACCACAAATGGCCTTGAAGATCAAAATGTTCTCCCACTGGTTTTTGAATGTCGTGATTTTTATGTCAGATTCACACCCATTTATTCTTTTTATTCTTGGTCTCTAAGGTGCTACTCAAATCTAGCTCTTGTTCCTAGTGTCGGGACTCTGAGGCAGGATTGGGACTCTTTGGTGTACTAGCACATATCCCTGCCTGAGCTGGTGGAGGTTGTCTCAGGGGTGACATGGAAGACTTCTAGGCTCGTTGTTTCAGGGACTTCAACATTTATTTATTTTTATATATCAAATATCTATCCCGCTCCCTCTCCCCCAAATGGGACTCAGGGTGGCTAACAGCATTCAAAATAACACAAATAATAACAATACAAAAGTACAACAAATAATCTTTAAAATATAGAACGATTAAAAATCTTTTCCCATTAAAATCTATCTGCTATCAAGCAGGGCAGGATGTGTTTTTGGTAAAGACACAGCTGAAGTATACCAGCTGCCTGATGTATCATAATTACCCAAAGGCTGCCTGAAAAAAGATCAGCCTTGCATGTCCTGAAGAACCCAGGGAGGTCCCACAAGGCACACACCTCTTTGGGCAGCTGGTTCTACAGGACGGGAGCCACTATTGAGAAAGCCCTCACCCTCTCCTGTGTCAAAGGCAGCAGACAGATCCAACAGGATCAGTAGCGCCATCCCGCCTGCATCAAGGTGTAAGCTGCTCTGCATCAACCAGAGCAACCAGAGCTTTCTCAGTCCCGAACCCCGGCTGGAAGCCAGATTGGACGGGATCTAGGGCAGATGTCTCATCCGGGAATTCCTGGAGCTGTTCAGCCACTGTTCACTCAAACACCTTTCCCAGAAATGGAGGATTAGATACTGGGAGATAACTGGTTAGGTCCCTCTCATCTAAGAATGACTTTTTCAGGAGGGGTGTCACCACTGCCTCCTTGAGCGAGCTAGGAAAAGAGTCCTGGGAGAGTGAGAAATTTATAATGCCTCCAAGGGCTTCTCCTACCACTTCCATCCATCCACATCCATACCATATCCATGCCGAGGCTACCTTGTTGGGAGTAGCCCAGGATTTCCCGGTCTCTATGACAACCATGCACCTGTCTCAGGTAAGAATATGTCCCACACACTGGGCAGGTCATACTCTCCATCTGGTGTTAAGCACTGGGCAGGTGATCTTGAAGGGGAGGAATGAAAATGGACCCCTTGTCATGAGCAGATCACTACTTGCTGGGGTTTAGACTTACAGGGATACCAAGATTCTGCAGAGGTGTGTGTGTGGGGGGGGGGAAATCTATTAAGATGATGTGCTCCCAAAACCTGATGGATTCAACTGGCTTTCAGGTGGCATTATGGGATTTTCCTGTTGATATGGTTGGCATTCCTATTGATCTCTGGGATGAGGAAATGACCTGGACAATAGACATGATCACTCCCATTGACATGATCACTCCCAGATGCCCTCTCTCATGTCTAAGAGCCCAGGGTATCAACTTGTCCATTGTGTGGGAAACATTTCAACTTGTCCACTCTGAGGATGTGGTCAGGAGTCTTGGAAGTTTAAGGCCTACCACTAGCGTGTACAGCCTCTGCCCCTCCTCCATGCTACTTAAATCTGCTGGTGAGGGAGGGGGGTGGCTGGCAGACTCAGTCTGGGAGACAGTAAATAACTCCTTGGGAGGGGGGTGATCGCCCCTGCCTTGAAGTGGGCAATGGTGCATCCATGCCTGAAGAAACTCTGGATCCAGGAGAATGGAATAACTACCATCATATCTCAAATATACCAATCTTGAGGAAGGTGATTAAAAGTGTGGTAGCTGGGCATCTTGAGGGATTCCTGAATGAAGCAGATTGTTTGGCTCTTTTCCAATCTAGTTTCAGTCCTGTTTATGGGACTAAAATAACCCTGGTCATCCTGGTGGATGACATGTGCCAGGAGAAGGATATGGGGAGTGGAACCCTGTTGATTCTCCTGGTCTTCTGAGGGGCTTTTGATACTATTGATCATGGTATCACTCTAGACTGACTCTTGGGGGTTGGGATTGGGAGGCACCATTTTGTGGTGGGTTTGGTTCTATTTCAAAGGTAGGTTTCAGAGCTTAGTGCTGAGGGACTGCTGATCTCTGGCCTATGGGGTTCTGAAATGTTCCATCTTGTCCTCCAAGGGTTGGTTTGGGTTTTTTTTTAGCATTTACATGAAGCCAGATCATCTGCGAGATTTGGGCTCAGTTGCCACTTCCAGCAGATCCCAGGGAGGCTGTGGAAACCATGAACAGGTATCTGGAGGCAGTTTTGGGATGCATAAGGACTAAAAAGCTGAATCTTAATCTTGCCAAAAAAGGAGGTACTCAGGGGTCATTTCATAGAACAAGAGGTGCAGGAGCTCATTAGCATAATTTATTTGCATATGCCACACCCCCTGACATCACCAGAAGTGTGTCAGAAGGCAACACCCACTGCTGAGGCTCCAACCCCAAAATCTCCAGGTATTTCTGGTTCAGACTGATTGCCTGTAGCCCAGTCTCCTGTTTCCAACAGTGGTTAGTCAGATGCCACAGGGAAGCATGCAAACGGGGCCATCAGATGGCCTCACCTGCTGACCACTCCTCAGCAGCTGTCAGTCGATGGAATGCTGCCTCTGAATTGGCTATTGTGATGACAAACCTACCCTCTATAAATCTGTCCAACCCAACCCACCATTCAAAGCTATCTAAACCAGCAGCCATCACCTTATGGTACTGAGTTCCATGAGTCAGCTGAGCTATCCATCACAAGAGAAAGCTCTCCACTCATACCACCATCATGCTTAAATTGAGCATTATAACAGCGCGAGGGGGATGATGGATGGGCAAGTTAAGAATAGGAGAGGGTGACGAATCCCTGACTGGCAAATAAAATGATTGAGCACCTGGGCTGCCACTGTACCACCTAAGTAGGTTGCCAACCTCCAGGTGGTTGCTGCAGATCTCCTGAGATTACAACTGATCTCCAGGCAACAGATCAGTTCACTTGGAGAAAATGGCCATTACAGAAGGTGGTCTCTATGAGAATATACCCCACTGAAGTCCCTCCCCTAACCTACAGGGTGCTTGTGAGCATAAAATGGGAAAGGAAGAACCAAGCAAGCCACCCTGAACTCCTTGGAAAACGGACAGGATAAAAATGCATTAAAATAAAGGAAACAGGCAGCGGCTCAGACTGCACATTAATTAGTCCCCCCTTTTGTGTATCGGTGGGTAAAATCCGATTCCACACCACCAATGCGGCTTGTCAGGTGCAAACTGGTGCCAGATATTGCGTGACTAGCGAGAAGGGGAGAGGGGGCTCTGCTAAACAATCCAGTGTCTTGCTCCATTTGTGTTGCTTGGTCTTTTCCCCTTCCTGCCTACCTCCTATGCTTCTCTCCCTCCCACCCACCTGGCCAGCCAGGCAGCCAGCAAGGCAGCCGGGTCATTTCAGGACACAGGCCGCCTCTCGCCCTTGGAAGAGCTGAAGCCTCCTTGGCATCTCTCATTGGTCTGCTCCAACCACGCTTGGCAGGTAAGCCCGTCCCCCTTTTGCATTCCCCTCTCGCAAGGAATGCAGGGGTGGTGGAAAGCAGGGGGGCTTCCCTCTTTACTTTGCAAGGGCCAAGCCACATGTCAGGTCAAGTGGGTGAAGGGGAGCTTGTGGGAGGGGAAGGTACGAGGATACTTTGTAATGCAGCAACCGAGGTGGCAGAGAAAGGTGGGTGGATATAAATAGAGTTTCTAATTTAAAATATATGGCACAGAAGCCTTTTGGCGGGCATGGAGTGCAACAAAAAGAGAGCACGGTGCCCCATGACCACGCCACATTTGTCCCACTACTGCACGTGGGAAGAGAGTTGAAGGGGGGGTGCCGCTGGATGTTTCGGGGGAAAGCGGGTAGTTGCAAGCAGCTTGGACCTGGTACGAAAGGAGGCAGAGGCAGTGGGGAATTTCACATTACTCAGTTTCACCCGGTTTCAAGCCAGTAATTATCCGTTTTGAAGTGAACCGGTATAGGGCTGCCATTTCACACATGGCTTTCCCCTTCCGGTAAAGAGCTGGATCTGAAGCGGTTTGCCATTTCAGACTGCACCGCTTTTTCCCCGCTTTCCCCCCACCGTTTTTCGCCCGTGCAAACTATCTCCGGCTTTTTTTTTTGAACGTTCGCTTTAGAGCACTATAGCGCTATAGCAGTATAACAAAACACTCCATGCATTCCAATGGGATTGATATAATGCTATTCTGTTATAGCATTATAGCGCTATAGCGCTATAAAGCAAACGTTAAACAAAAAAGCCAGAAATCGCCCATGCGGGCAAAAAACGGTGGAAAAAGCGCATCGGAACCGGGATAGGAAACTGAGGAGTACTTGGAAGCGGTTGACAGGTAAAACGCTTCAGCCCCGTTTCCTAAACGGGACAGAAGTGATTGTGTATGAAATGACAAATATATTCCGGAAGGGAACCGGTTCTCAAACGGTTCTGTCTGAAATGACAGACCAGAAACCATTTGGGAACCGTTCCTCTTCCAGAGTATATCGCCTGTCTGAAATTCCTCAGAGTGTGGCTGGCCTGAAAGCTATGAGGAGGGGAAGAGCTGAGGCTCAGCTGGGAAAAGATGGGAGGAAATGATCTGCTGAGGAGCGTGCAGCCACTCCTGGGCTTGTTACTCCAGGAACATCATTCCTGTTCGTTCTGGCTCAAAATGACCCCTGAAGGTACTACTCATGGAGGAAAGGTTTAACTCAGAAAGCATATGTTGGGACTGCACTCCCCCTAAAGGATCAGATTCATAGCTTGTAGTTGCTGCTGGACCCAGGTCTCCTGTCAGATCAATAGCTGGCAGCAGTGGCCAGGGGCACTTTCCACTATCTTCCTTCCAGGGCAAGAAACTTGGACCCGATGATGATATTGAGGCCTTTTGGGAGACATTCGAACGGACGGCCGAGGCCTCCCGATGGCCCCAGGACCAGTGGGCCTATATGTTGGGCTCATACCTCACGGGCAAAGCCCAAGCCGCCCTCAAGGCCCTGGAACGGTCTGAGGCCACTGACTACAACAAATTGAAGGCCGCCATCCTGCCATTGCAACTTGATCTTATACTTTTAGATCTTTGGAATGATCCCCTTATTCCTAAACTTAGACAGGAACTCATTTCGGTATTGCTAACAGCTGCTAAAGTGGTTATAGCCAGTAGTTGGAAGTCCCCTAATAAACTGCTGCTATCCTCATGGCGTTTGAAAATATGGGATTACTGTATCATGGATAAAATATCTGATGTAATTGCCACAGCCAATATTCCTCATAAGGAATTGAATCTTCATTTGAAATGGTTTCCCTTTCTAGAATTCGTGTTTAATACTGTGCCTTCTAAATTTACAGTTCCTTCAAAGTACTATGAAGTATTTCATCGTATGTAACCACATAAGTATTTTCTAAGTGTTACTATATAGCTAAGCCTTGTTATTTGAAAATCCTGGACCAGTTGGAGGTAACTCCAGAAACATACCGCCAGTGGTTTTGCAGCCTCCAGGTGCAGGATGCGGTCTGGCCAAGGGCTACCATCAACACCCTCAAGGATGCCACCAACTGGTGGCTCAACCCCACCTCCAAGGATGCATGTTGAGTCATCAAACTGGTAGTGATTGAACAGCTTTTCCAGATCCTCCCCACCTGTACCTGGCACTGGGTGGCCTGCTGGAAACCAACCAAGCTCAGCGAGGCCCAGGAACTATGGGAAAACTTCCAAGCGGCCAAAGGCCAAGAAACTTCACTGAAGACCAACAGGGGGCACCTGGGGAAAGGGGCTGGGGCTACTGAGAAGGTGCCCTGGGGACTGCCATGCCCAAACCAGGGGAGGAGTCATGGCAGCTGGGCCCAGGGTAGGCCTGGAGTTAACAGCCCCCTCCCAAAGCCCAGTCCCTTTATCCCCAGTGGATGGGGTGGTAACGGGGAGGGGGACCGGGGGTCACCCCCCACCACTGAAGGGAGACCCACAGGGGGCTTGGGGCCCTGCTTCACATGTGGGCAATGGGGGCACTTTAAAAGAGATTGCCCCATGATGGAATGCGACCTGGGCTTCAAGTTGGCAATGCAGACGTTGGCCGTGGGCCACTGCCCCCTGGCATGGATGCTGTGAGTCGAGCTGGGCCGCTGGCATATGGTGGCTCTGGTCGATAGTGGTGGTTCAATTTTCATGGTGCAGTCACACCTCCTCGTGCCAAACCTGCCGGTTCTTCGCACGGCCACCATAGTTTGCTTCCATGGTCACGAAGAACGCTGCCTGGTGGTAGTGGTCCCCATGGTATATCTAGGGGGCAGATGGGAGGTCCCTGTCACCCGTATAGCACCGCCATTCCTGGTCCTCCTCGTGAGGAACACCCCATGCTTCGCCGAGGCCTTGAGTGAAGCAAACCCCCAACCGGGCAGACCCCCGCCACTAGCACCGGGAGAGGAGGAGTTCGCCACCCCAGCAGGGGAGATCACAGGCCCAAGTGGCCAGAACTCTCCAGAAGACAGACAGGGGACAGAGGGCATGGATCTTGATGACCGCAGACAATGATGGCTACAAGACCCCCGCTTTGTGGCCGCCCAGGAACAGGACAAAGCCCTAGCCGACCTCTGCCGGCATGTCGTGGTGAATGATGGACAGCTAGTCAATGAAAGATGGAGTCGCCAGCTCCCCCGTGTGGTGCAAGAGGGTGGCGCCTGTTTCTGGGAGGTGACAGGTCAATTAGGGACCTATCGGCAGTTGTTAGTACCCCACCCTTACCTTCAGGAGGTTCTGCAGGCCACCCATGGCCACCCATGACCACCCATCAGGGCATAAAGAACACTTTGACCTGGGTACTGGCCTATTTATTTTGGCCAACGGTGGCCCAGAACGTGCAAGCCTATTGCCGGTTCTGTGAAGTAGGGGCTCTGCAATATTACTTAACAAATAACCTGTTCCAGTTGGTCGTTGACCACACACACCTTTTGTGGTTGGCCCGAATGAAGGATTCGAACTCTCGGATCCTCCAATGGTTCCTGTCACTCTTACCTTTTCGCTTTTCAGTGCAGCATCAGGCTGGCATGACACACAATGTGGCTGACTCCCTCTCCTGGCTCTTCAAATATGACCTCACGGCTGGAGGCATCAGGGGAGAGGTGTGTTCTGGCCCCAGTGGACCAGGACTCTCTCGGCCCCACCCAACCCCCACCCAGCCCCCATGCTTAGCTGGATGGGTGGTGGAGGACCAGCACGGGGAGACCCTCTGACACGTGGCGGGTCCTGAAGAAGGCAGGGAGGCCACCCCTGTCCCAGGGAGAGATGAGGATGCCCCACAGCGGGCCCAACTGCAGCCTCATGGACCTTGCCAGGGTGCAACAGGAGAGGCACAAGATGGCCAGCGAGAAGCACAGAGAGAGACAACCATAGTGGAAACACAGCTGCCAGTGGCGACAACACAGCCACCAACGCGGGAGTCACTGTAATCAGGCAGGCTCACCTGGCAGCCCCGATGGCTGGAAGGAAGGGCGCAGCCCCCCCCCCCCAGGCACAGAGAGAGCATCTTGGCTTATCTGCAGGGGTGGGGCTGGGAGGTGGGGCAGAGCTCAGGGAACAGTGGTGGTTCTGGGAACAGGGCTAGGGAATAAAAGGGGAAAACAAGAGCAGACCGGGGAGGAGTGACTGCAAGGACCACAGGGAGCAGAGGGACAGTCTGGGTGCAGTTAACACAGTTCCCCTGCTATTCTGAGGTCTGGCCTCCCCCCCCCATTTTGGGCCCTCGGACTCGGCTGCCAGAACCACCCCAGGAAGGAACAGAGCGATGGCTACTGGAGGAAACCCCCCCGGGACAGGAGGCAGGGCTTGACAGTAGGGTTGCTCTTGAAGATTGTTTGGAAGCAGCAGTTGGTATAGATTGCTGTAGTTAAGGGTGTGTGATTCCCCCCCCCCCGTTCAGGTCTATTGAACCCCCAAAATATTTGGGATTTCTGAAAAATCCCAGATTCCAATACCAGCAAAGTATTCCGATCTAGGATTTTTCAGAAAACCTGAATTTTGGGGGGGTCCAGTAGACCCGAGATGAAAAAAATGGGAGGGGGGGACAAACAGGAACAGGAAAGCCACAAAACACAGCTGAGTGGCAGGAGCACATTTCTCCAGCCTCTCAGCTGTTTCCCCCTGATTTCTTCTGCAGTCCCATTAAACCAGCCTGGTTTAAAGGGACTGCAAAAGAAAGTGGGGAAAACAGCTGAGATGCTGGGATGTGTCTCCCCACCACTCAGCTGTTTCCCCTGAACTTTCTGGTTCCTGAAAATATCTGAGATTTTTTTTGGGATCCTCCCCCCCAGTTTTCTTGAAAAATCCCAGATACTTTTGGGATGTCGAAATATACCCAGAAAATATCAATAAAGTATTTGGGGAGTACAGGGGTCATTTCGTAGAAAAAGAGCTAGGGGGACTCATTAGCATAACTCATTAGCATATGCCACACCCCCTGACATCACCGAAGTGTGTCATAAGGCCACGCCCCCTGACATCACTGGGGTTCCCATTCCTAAGGTGGAGGCAGGGGATCTCCCCCTTTCATGGGCGCCTGCCACCTGCCCTGGCTGGCAAGCCGAAAATCTCCCCACCCTCAAAACTGCACAATGCACTGACGTTACCCGGAAGTGACATCAGTGTGTCAGAGATGTCAGGAGGTGGCGTACTTTTTGGGCAACACTCTATGGTTTGAGGCCATTTTTACCATAGAGTTTGCCCCAAAAGCAGAGCATTGCACCCCGTCATGGACACACTGATGTCACTTCTGGGTGACATCATTGCATCACGTGACTCCCCCGCCCACCCCTGGAATGCCCCCCAAATCCCCCCACCAGCACAACAAGGGGACCTGGCAACCCCACATTC
>NW_015161960.1:787136-796067 GCF_001447785.1 Gekko japonicus
TCTGAGTGGCATATTTTCCGCCTATACACTAACGGGGCGCATTTTAGAATTCTGGCACCCAAAACTCCTTTATAATAAAGGAGAGATATTCTGTTGAAATATCTATTTATCTTATACGTTTCTTCTTCTTGTACTCAGGGGTCATTTCGTAGAAAAAGAGCTAGGGGGACTCATTAGCATAACTCATTAGCATATGCCACACCGCCCAACGCAGCGCGCCCCGCCTCCTCCCCACAGCCAGCGGCGACCTCCAGCGGGCACCAGCAGGGAGCTCCAGGCCCTGCCCTCCCGCACCTCACCCGGGGGGATGGCGTCCCCCCGCGTCCCCCTCCCAAATGACCCCTGGGGGAGTATATTTTTGGCTTGAGAAGATCCTAACTGTAGCCAGAATGTTGACTGGAGCATGTCCATACCCCTCCAGCCTTGTTCTACCTCCACTGGCTCCCAATGTACTTCTGGGCTCAATTCAGGGTGCTGGAACTGACTTTTAAAACCCTATGATGCTTAAGGTCAGCATGCCTTAAATACTGCCTGTTCCCTTATGAACCTACTTGACTACTGCATCTTCTGAGGCCCTGCTTTGGGTGCCTCCACCATCTGAGGTTAGACAGGTGGCAACCAGAAAAAGGTCTTTCTTGGTCATGGTGCTGAACCTGTAGAACTCCCTTCCGATGGAGATTCATCTCTCTCCTTCTATCAATAATTGTCTTCCAGCAGCGGATGAAGACTTTTCTATTCTGTTTGATGTTCCCTCCTTATTATTTGGCCTCCTCCCTGTTTGTGTGTTTATATGTTTGATATCATTGTTTTAAATCTATATATCTATTTCCCAAGTGTGGCCCCCATCTGTGGTTACCTAAATCTTACTCAAAACAGATTTTTCTGCTGTCTTGGGTGCCCCCCACCAAGTTTGCAACAAAAAAAATGAAATATGAAAAAAAAACAAAATACAGTGGGATTAATTCCCCCCAAAGTAAAATAGTGTTCTCTGCACAAGCAGAGAGAATGCACCTACCTCTGGCATTCATTGGAGGAGACCGGGAGCAGTGCTGGGTGCAGCGGCAGTGGTAGTACAGCTGCCCAGTAGTGCAGCAGCCCAGCAGCAATGCAGCCCAGGAGCTCCACTGGGCCTGGCGGTAGCAACTGTGCTGCCCAAGAGCTGTGCTGGGAATGCTGGCAGCAACGCAGTCTGAGAGTCCTGCTGGGCCTGGCAAGATTTCCTCCCTGTGAGTCTTGCAGGTCCTCACTTGTAATTTACATATGTTTATATTTTAAACACTGTGTTTTGTTGGTATTATTGCATTTGTGTGTGTGTGCCTGTGCCTGAAAGTTATGGCAACCTCTAGAGACTCCTACTAGGGCACGGAGGACGTTCAGTGAAGTGGCTTGAAAGCCTGCCTCTGGCCTCCTGGCTCTGGTATTCTCTGGAGGTCTCCCATCCAAATACTTGTCAGGGTTGGCCCTGCTTAGCTTCCGAGATCTGATGAGATCGGGCTTTCCTGGGCTACCCAGGTCAGGGCATTTAAACACTGCTTTTAATGTTCTAAAAATATTATTAATGACTGGAATGTTTTAATGTTTGCTGCCTTGGGGACCCTGTATTGGGTTGAAAGGTGGCACAGAAATGTTTTAAATAAATTAAATAACAGCAACTATTTTGATTTTAAATTAGAGTTTACTCCATGTTGTTTAGACTCCCACATGATGCCAAAAATGAAGTTTTAGATTTTCCTTCTGTTCATGTGAATTAGGGTCTAAGTGACCACAATTCCCTTTTAGTCAAATATTTTAAAAACTAAGTGAAAAGGTAAGGGTTGAAACACTAATTTCTTTTTGGAGAACATATAAGGTAGGAAGAAAGGTAGAATAAAGAATGACTCCCAAATGCACAGGAGATTTAAAGTACTTGAACAAGCTTTTCCTCCCTTTCATTGTTTTGATAACTCATAACTAAGTTGTTAGCACGTATTTGTTGCCTGGTAACTTTGTCATCACCTTTTCAGTGAACAGAAAGGACTCAAACAATTGCAGAGAAGAATGTCTCTTTTTGTTCAGAAAGCAGACTTGAGAATGAAAAGACAAGGCAGGATAGAAATGTTTAAATAAATTAAATTAACCAAAATGTATTATTATTGATCAAGATGACAGAGGAATAATTGCATTAATTAGCAAAGATGCTAGTGAAACATGAAAAGAAACCAAATGTAATCTGATTTGTTAGTAGGTCCAATAAATTTAATTTTAAAATTTGATACAACCAATATATTTTATCTTAGCTTTGGGAGACATGTTTTCTGATACACAGTTAGGATAGCAAGTACAGAATGAATGATTAGACCTGTCTCAAAAACGGAAAATAGAGTGGATGGTTTCAAGATTTACCCTCACACATTCATGTTTGAAAAACCCATTTTCACAATGGAGTCATCTCCCCAAGACAAGCAAGCAAACAAAAACCCCGAGGTATCTATTACACAAAACACACACCATCCATGTAACTGACTTCCTTTGCTGGCATCTTCTCAACTCTACAGTCTAAGGGGTACCCGAAAGCTATGCATTGCAATAAATAAATTACTGGATGACAGCAAATTGAACTAGCTCCCCAAAGAGGTAAGAAAAATAGGACACACAATCTAAGGGGGGGAAAAACCTGCCTTATGTGAACTGCATAATGGACCGTGCTGACTTTTTGTTCTGCTTGACCGCATGATTCTGGCATGAGGCCCGTGATGGATTGTATGTAAGCTCTTCATTCCCTGTAGTAAATAGTGAGTACCACCTGAGGGCAGAACTTGTATCAGAGACAAATATTTCACAAATTCCAATGAAAAATAAAAGTTTAGGAGACTGATAGCCACAAAGTGAATGACGGACTCAGAACATGTCAAAAAAGAAATCAGTGTTACCACAGAACATAGTCCCTCAGAGGAAACTGCAGTAACTTCATAAATTGAACAAGTCAGACTTTATATGTCATTTTCCTACCGTAATAAAATATTCCATTAGACAGTCTCTTCATATTCTATATCTGCCCTTCATTGTTTTACATCAGTTACTCTGAAGATGATGGTCTTCCGCTCTCAAGTGGTATTTCTAAGTTTTAGGCAACAAGAATTATTAGAGAGAGAGAAAATTCTTAATCTCATGGTATATTGTAACATCCTGTTTCGCATTAAAAGGGATGTAATCATCTTTTGTCAACCTAGACTGAGGTATGTAATGATCAAATTTAAATAAAGAGTTTGTTTAAAAAAAAGGATGCTGGGAAGCTTTTAACATGTCTTACTTACTTACAAAGATCTAGTGAGGTACTCATTTTTTAGCAAAGCAAAATAGTCTGGTAAAAAGGTACAAAAGGTTTCTACTTGCAGAAACAATGAATAGCATGGGGGGGTGAGTGAGTGTGTGTACACACACAAACACGAAATGAGTTTATCCTCATTCAGCAGAGAAATCTGGCCTGCAGACTTTGACAAATGGACCAACACACTCCAAAATATTGGCTGCCATGTCAGTGTATCATATTTGCCACAGCAAAAGAAATGAAAGGCTTAAAAGCTTAATTTGCTATTTCCTGTGTAAATTTCTAGTGCACTGTGCACAATTTGAATACCTTCCAGAAACAGAAGTGCAAATTGATACATGCATTCATTTTGGCTAATTCTTGTAAATGAGTATTGTGCTATAAGTTAAAATCTTCATGCTTTATCTAGATCCTCCTCATGATGCTCAGTTTAACCCTATGAACATGGGCAAAGTATTTTTAATGTATTAACTTTCTCAAAAAAAAGCATTTAGGCAATGATATAATCCAAGATAGAACACACTACACTGGATGCTAGCTGGAATCTCTTACTTATTTGTCAACAGATTTGAATTTATGAAACACCTAAGAAATAGAACATAGTCAAAAATGAATTACATAGAACAATAGCTTCCAAAAGGAGTGTTAACTTAGTTCTAGCTTAATTCAGTGGCACTGGGAAGATTTGTTTGCAGAGTGTAAATATTAAAAGTACCCAGTTTCATATGTCTCATAAAAATATCATCACATAGGCTGGAATTCTAAAAGACATCAGCAAAAACATACAGGCCTTGAACTGCCCTAAGGGTGTTATATTTTATTTTAGCCATATTACATATAAATGACTCATACAGGTTTTTAGAAACTCTTTTTGGACAATCTAATGCAGGAATAAGACTTTATAACTCTGCATTCAGTTGTAAGGTCAATGTTTTCAAATACTCCCACTCACGTTGTTACATAGACAGAATAAGAACTGGGTAATGTTTTTGCATATGACAAAAACTAAAAATGTTTGTTGTTATCCTGTGTCTTATTACCTCAGAAAAAAGGTTATTTAAGAGCATTTGGCATCAGTCAGGGAAGCTTCTGACAGTGATAAAATTTAGGCTTAGATTGTATAAACCATGGGTAGAAGGGAGTTCAAGGCAGGGAGCATTGCCACTTGCCCTTTCCAACTGGAACTTCTTCAGCCTCCCAAAAAGCCACTCCTGAGGGCCATTGGACTCTTAAGAGTAGCAAAGTAAAAGGTGAAGGATATTTTGGGGGAAATGGCCTCTCTTGTACAAGTTCTCTACTCATTCAAAAGCTCAGGCAATTTTATTTATCATTACCCTGCATCTGCAGTCCAACTCAGCCCACGTCTTGTTCCTTTTCTGAGGACTTTTGATGGGAGACCCCAAGACCTCTCTCATTCAAAATGCTGGCTTTCAAGGTGTTGGTTTTGGCCTTTAAAGCACTACATGGCTTGGAACCAGGTAATCTGAAGCACTATCTTTTCAGATCTGTTCCTACCTGTGAATTTACAGAGAGAGGCCCTCTTGACAGCCCCACCAATCAAAGAAGCTTGACGATGGGATAACCTCCCCAAGGAGATGCGCCCCTGGTCCCCTCATTTTCAATGTTTAGGAGGCAGCCGAAGATGGTTTAGGACCGTACTTGGTTAAGCTTAGTAGCAATCCTGAGTAATGATTTTAAATTTTGGTTTTTATGTTTTTAATGTATTTTATTCTCTGTGTTTGATCTATGTTTGTACACCGCCTTGAGTTCCATAAGGAAGAAAGGCAGCTAATAAATGTTTTAAATAAATTTGTGGTTTAAAGGGTCCAGGCCTAAGTTTTCCCTTACTGGCTGATTATTACACACTGTGCTGGTCAAATGGAACATATACAGTTCAGAAGAATGCCACAGACAAAGACCTGATCATGTTGAGTATACTTTTCATTATATTTAACTTTTCTGTTTCCGAGGTCACTCAAAAAATCTGAAAATTGTCGTTCAGTATTTTGTCTTTTGGAAAATTTAGGTCTACATAGGTTTCCCCCCCTAGTGGTCATAAAGATTTCCTGGACTATTTTTAAAAAAACCGTCCCATCCCCCCCACATCAAAACATTTGCATACAATTGAGCAACAATTTATATGGCCAATATTGTCTCCCCTTTTCTGAACTTCTTTTGGCCAAAGATTTTGGACTAGTTTTCCAATACCAATTGTAGTATAAAATGGAAATACATGGATGTGGATAACAGACTACATTTGATAATGTACTCCTTTATCCTATTCTGTTTACAAATTTTAGAACTAAATTTAAGCAAAGGGGACTAAAACTAGCTAACAGTGGGACTTTTAAATGCTGCAGCTGTAATTTTTTAGCATAAGTAATTGTTACGTGTAACACCAGTTTTTAAAGGCAGTATACCAGATATAGCAATAAAAGTGGGATGAGATCTGTGGAAGATGAAAATATATATGCAAATGAGATCTGATTTCTATTGAAGACACCTGACATGGTGTTCATCTGAACTTCTGAAAAAGACCACCACTAGAGGAATCAAGAGCAACCTTCAGGATTCCAAGCACAGTGTGCCAAGATTTTGTAGATGGCACATTTCCATTATCCAATTAAAGCCACATTAGTTAAATAAGCTCAGGCTCTTCAGGCTGATCATAAAAAAACATTTGGGTTGGGGAGGATACTAATATCCAAATAACTCATTAAGCAGCAATGCTTTGTAATGAAATTGTCACTTGCTAATTTGATTTTGTTCAATAAATTGCTCATTTCAGCACAGCGTTAATGCACACCTTTTGCTAGAACATAAATGGACTTGCTGATAAAATAAAACTACCAAGAACTTGCAGACTTATTCTGCAGAAAGTATGGGGAAGAAATTAAATGGGATAATGTAAGGGCAGCACCTCATTCAACATGTCTGAGTACTGTTTCCATGCTATACAGATAGATGCCTTGCAACAGTTATAAATGTGACACTTATTTCAATCACCATTCTGCAAGAAAAATAAACAAAATTTATTTTATTAAATTTATATCCCACCCTTCCCACATAACAGGCTCAGGGCAGGTTTCATACAAACTGATCTGCACAAATCGCAGATTTACAATTAAAATTAAGAGCATATACATCAATTAAAATTAAACAATAAATTAAAATTAAACAATACAATATGCCTCGATAGATGATGTTGATACTGGCAATACAGGATCTGTGGTCACTGAGCGGGAGGCTATATCAGATGGATGCCCATTGATTCACCTGAAGGCCTGGTGGAAGAGCTCCATCTTATAGGCCCTGTGGAGCTGTAATAGGTCCCACAGAGCCCTGATCTCATAAGGGAGCTCATTTTACCAGATGGGGGCCAAGGTTGAAAGGGCCCTGGCCCTAGTCGAGGCAAGTCAAACATCCTTAGGGCCAGGGACTACCAAGCAATGCTTGTTTGCAGAGCGCAATGCTCTGTGGGGCTCATATGGGGAGAGGCAGTCTCGAATATATGCAGCCCCCTGTCCATATAGGGCTTTAAAGGTAATCATCAGCACCTTGAAGCAGATCCAGTATTCAATAGGCAGTCAGTGCAGTTGACGCAGCACTGGGCAGATGGGGGCCCACACAGGCAGCGACATCAACACCCATGCTGCTGTGTTCTGCACTAGCTGCAACTTCTGGAGCAGAGTCAAGGGCAGCCCCACGTAAAGAGAATTACAATAATCCAATCTGGGACTGACCATTGCATGGGTCACTGCAGTCAGGTCATTGGGGGAGAGGTATAAGGCCAACTGCCTGATCTGCCTTAAATGGAAAAAGGCAGACCTGGCTGTGGCGGTGACCTGGGCCTCCATAGTCAAAGAGGCATCCAGGAGCACCCACCGAGCTTTTTACCTTCCGCACTGGCACCATTGGGGCCCCTTCGAAGGCTGGGAGCCTGATAACCAACCTTCAACCCCCACGACTGAGGTGCAGGATGGATTCAATTTCAGTTGGCTCTGCTGTAACCATCCAGCCACAGCTTGTAATTCCCTGTCCAGATATTCAGATGCAGAGTCCAGGTGGCTGTCTATCAGTAGACAGAGCTAGGTTTCATTTGCAGGAAAAAGCAATCAAAATGAAGAGTTGGAGCTCTGTCCTCCCCACCCCCCACCCCGTGCACACATTTTGGACTTTTTAATCTAGTACAATCTATATTAAGAAGAGATGCTACAAGGGCTTAAAAACTGTGGAAGGTGTGGTGAAGCTAGAAAGGAATTTTTTTTCCTCAGGTCAGCCCAATGAAATTAATCAGCTTCATGGCAGATAAAATAATTTTTTTAAAAAAACACAGAATGTTTTATTTTATTGCGGAATTCTGCCCCAAGATGTAGGGGTCTGATTTAGAGGGATTTAAAAGAGGTTTAGACAAATTCAAGGAAGATAGGCTTGTCAAATATGGGTCTGCCTCTGAACTCCAATGCATACCACATCCTGGGCATCGTGGGCCTTGTTAGAATTGGGATGCTAGATTGCATGGCCTTTGGGTTTGATCCAAGAATACACTTTTTATTTATTTAGAAAATATATGTGCTGCTTCTCCAAATGACTTACAAACATGATAAAATCAAAAACAATATTCTCAGCCTAATACTAACCTCTCTCACAGGATTGTGAGGATAAAAAGGAGAGGACAGTCTCACAGGATTGTGAGGATAAAAAGGAGGAGAGGACGGAGCTCCAACTCTTCATTTCAATTCCTTTTTCCTGTGTTTGCATCATCTTTTGCATCACCCAGCATTATTTAAGAAAATTATTTTGAAAGTAGCCTTTGAGACTAGCTGATATTTTTCTTGTACTGAGGTCTTTTATACTGTGGCTATTACACACACAACTCATTGTTATTGCGGCCAATCGTATCTAACCATGCATTATGGGTTTGGGAGGCTGCTGCTTTTAGAATTGATTAGTACATGGTATTTCAGTTGTTTTTTGATACAACACCATCGTGAGCACTCTTTGCAGTTAAAAGGTGAGCTAAAAATTACCCAAATGCATAAAGTACATCCCTTCATTTTGCATAATCTATTCCACTTCCTTGATTTAGCTTTCATAGAAAGGCAGTGCAAATTTTCCCATTTCTGTGCAGCTGTGTTGGTCCCATTTTTTAAAAAAGCCAGGATTCTGGGGTTGCAGTCCCACTCCAAAGAGCGATGTAAATGAAATACATGCAATTTGGAATATAAGGTATCATCTTCATTTTTGAAGGACTATGAATTAATTGGTGGGAGGAGGTAGTTTTGGCAGTCACATCGTTGGTTGATTAGACTTTTGAGATCAGGAGATGTGCAGTGATGACTCCACCATTAGGTAAAATCAGAACATGAAAGATGCAGTCAGAGCCATTGGTAGACAGAGTACTCCCAATTAGAGATGTGAAGGCCCGGAAAAAACCTGGAAAAATTCGGAAAAAAACCTGTCCCCCCCCCCCGTTTTTCCCCTGAAGCCTTTTTTGTTTTTTCCGAAAAATTGAAAAAAGAAAAGGAAAAAGATTGAGTATGGAACATTTTATTTTAACATGATGAATAAAATATTTTAAGACTAGGTGTTCAAATATTTTCCAAATCATTTCTAAAAAATAC
>NW_015161960.1:796179-799821 GCF_001447785.1 Gekko japonicus
GTATTCTGTTTGAAATAATTGTTTGGATACACTATATTTTTAATATGCTAGTTGTGATAATTTCATGCCAAGTAAAAATGTCCATAGTCATATTTTATGTTCCTAAAGTAACATAATGACTTTCCATCTAGAAAAGACAAAAGAAATGCTAATGTAGCATTTTTTTCATTTTTCCCCCAAAATTTCCGGTTTTTTTCCGAGCTTCAAAATTTCCGGAAATTTTACATCTCTACTCCCAATGAACCATTAAACTGGCCCTTCCTGTGTGCTGCAGTTAGGAAAAGCTGATATGTAGCACTTGAGGTTATTGACTAAACTGCAAGAGCTTTAGCAATATTTCTTCTACATATGGACTCATTTGGAAAAAGAACCATTCAGGAAAGCCCAAACAGCTAGTAAATATATATAATAGCTCCCTGCCCCCTTAAAAGTTGGAAATAAAGATCTGCTCTACAGAGGTGTGTGGGTTATCATCCACCAATGACTTTGAGCAAGCCTCTGAAGACATTTTCTAAATCAATCTTGTTAGAATTAACTGCATTAGGGTTGCCAACTCTGGGTTGGGAAATTCCTGAAAATTTGGGGCTGATGCCTGGAGGGGGGGGGGGTTCGAGCTCAGCAGGGGTGTGATGCCATAGAGTCTGTCATCTGAAGCTGCTCCAGGGAAACTGGTCTCTGTTCTCTGGAAATCAGTTCTACTTCTGGGAGAACTCTGGGCTCCTGCAATGAAGAGCTTCCTAAGGTTGCATTAAATAACTGTTTTGTATGGTTTCAACTGTTTTGATCTGATCAAAAGGAATGATTTCCTGGACCAGTGAGACCCAAAACATTTGTGGTATGCTATTAAACTCCCTTTTTTTCAATGCAAGAGAAAATTGAGAAGGCTTTTAAACCTGTTTTTACATGCAACTTGAAACTCCCAAATCCATCCTTGCCTAGTGAGAAGGCAAAGAGTGAGGCTATCCCTCTTGATAAGGTTGACAGCTGCCGAAGGTGGTACTGAATTCATTCTAGCAATCTGCCTGGTGATATGATAGTATTTACATCCTCTAAACTTTTTTGCTTGTCTCCCTGGGAGCCTGAAAGAGCCAATGATTGAAACAAACAATATCGATTTTGACACATACTATTGCCCTTTTCTTCAAAACCTACACAAACCTTGATCTAACAACTGCCACGCCTGCATCAGCCTAGTCTTAGCTACTTACAATGGAGCAGAGAAACACTACGCATTGAGAGGAAACCGTATGCAGTGCTGCTCTCTGGTGGCAGATGTTTAAAAGGAAAAAACATCATTGCCATTTATATCGATTTGTGCCTGCCTACCATGTAAGGCTACAAGCTGCGACCATTTTCTTTTGCTTTGTATTTTATTTTTGCTTCTCTGCAGCCAAAGTATTACAGGTGAGTATTTGGTAAATGAAATGAGAGTTTAGCCAACTGGTCTGTATAATCTCCTGAGCTACAATCAAATGTTTGCCCCCTAGATCCCAAAAGAAAGATGTCAAACAACCAGTATGGGTTAAATTAGGGTTTGTTCCATGCACCTCTGCGTCTAATCATGCCGGCCACATGACCATGGAAACGTCTTCTGACAGTGCTGGCTCTTCGCCTTGGAAACGGAGATGAGCACCGCATCCCTAGAGTCGGATTCTACTGGCTTTTGGGCAAGGGAAACCTAAAACTTGATCAGCTGAACTACAAATAATTAACCATTCCCATCCCTTTAGTGTAGGTTCCCTAAGAGAAAAGCCAGAGTATTTGGCCAGCCCCACACTGGATCCAACTTCAGAGTGGCAGTTTAGCTGCTCTAGATAGCTTGCACTACAAGCAGAGGTCATTTCGGGGGGGAACGCGGGGGAACACAGTTCCCCCGGGGGAGGTGCAGGGGGCAGAGCACATGACGAAGCCCCGCCCCCTGCTTCCGGCCGCCCCGCTTCCGGCCCTCATTCAGCCAGGAGGAGGCAGGAGAAGAGGGAGGGTAAGTTGCTTCCTCCCCGCCTCTCCCCACCCCTGCCTGCCTGGGGCCAGGGAGAGCCTTGGCGGGGCTTCCTTGCACTCCCGCCGGCCTTGCAGGTCCACCGCTGGGCCCCTGATGTCAGGGGGTGTGGCATATGCTAATGAGTTATGCTAATGAGTTCCCCTAGCTCTTTTTCTAGGAAATGACCCCTGACTACAAGATATGCTGAGAGAGGCTGACCATAAACTCTATACCCCTGACACCAGAGTGCAGGTTCAGCCACTGCTGCCCACTGAGAGAGTTCCTAGGCCCTGGACCTGGTCAGGCAACAATACTTGGTTTCATTACCTCTCCCCATCTATAGATATCTTAGGATGCTTGCCAGTGCAATCATCTTAAATCACTAAACCTGCACAAATCCAGCACAAACAGATTAAAAACAGCCCTTCTTCTGGCCAGTGAAAGAAAGTCCCCCCCCCAAATTCCTGCTAACTCCATATTGCTTTTTGCCCTGGCAGCTGGGAAGATCAGAGCGAATGTGCCTTTTAGAATGTCCCCAGTTTAATTGTTCTTATTATATTGAGCTGAATGTGAGTTGAGGTTTTAGAATTTTAACTTTGTCTGTAAATATGTTTCAAATGTTTGGTGTAGTGGTTAAGTGTGCGGACTCTAATTTGGGAGAACCGGGTTTGATTCCCCACTCCTCCACTTGCACCTAGCTGGATGACCTTGGGCAAGCCATAATTCTGGCACAGCTATTCTTGAAAAAGAGCAGTCTCTGTCAGAGTTCTCTCAGCCCTACCTACCTCACAGGGTGTCTGTTGTGGGGAGGGGAAGGGAAAGGAGTTTGTAAGCCGCTCTGAGACACCTTTGGGTAGTGAAGGGCGGGGTATAAATCCAATCTCTTCTTCTTCTTCTTAATGTTTCAAATATGTTTTAATTGTGAAGGCCAATGGCCATGAATGATAAACTAGGACTCTATAGAAGAGAGGGAATGTGGAAACGCTTTGCAGCAAGAGGTTAGCACCTACCTATCATCAGATACATTGCTTGTACACTATCAATCCAAGAGCTGAAGTGTTGTTGTTTTTTCTTTTTGAATAGGGTCTGTAAGCAAAATAATGGCACCTCCTAAAGGTGAGAACTGACCTTCCCAATGAATGGTAAAGAATTGTCCTAATAAATAGTATAAAGTAAGGAGAATGCAATTTGCTTTACACAGCAGTAAAATAAGCCATCTGCCAAATCATACACATCTTCAAACACAGTGCTCAAAGAAGAGCAGAAATTAGACCTGAATCAAACTGAAAGTTGCAACTACAAGACACTGAAAAGTTCACCAGGGGGGAAAAATGTTATTTCAAAACATATACTGGACTGGGTTTTAAAAAAAAAGTAAAAGATTACACATTTTTAATGTCACCATAAAAGTAAAGTTACGTTGTCCAAATTCACTCTCAGTCTAAAGATCTTTTTGTAAACTCAGCCATCATTTTGAAATGGGAAACAGTCCGATTTTGAATCCTCACAATCTTCATATTGGACCTACTGACATCCGTAGGCTTTGTGTAACGAGCAAAGAGACAGAGAAGGAAAATAAATGTGACAGAGAAAATAAGCAGAAGCAAATTATTTGTGCTGTCCAACTGTACTAAATCCAAGTTTAATGACTGAATTTGCTG
>NW_015161960.1:799888-803669 GCF_001447785.1 Gekko japonicus
ACTGGTAAGACAGAGCAACAGTAAGTGCTTAGCAAGACCGCCTCCATCCCCACTCGGCTTCGACTCCTTTCCTTTCAAAGAACAGTGAGCACCAACCTTTATGGCAGCAGTGCAGGTTCCTTATGAGCAACATGTGGCTGTCAGAGGTTTTAGCCATCTGTTGGAACAAGAAAAGCATCACACTGAAGCCAGCAGCACACCCTGTATGATCAAAATAAACCATGACAGCAGGTTTCAGCCTCCCAGGACGCCCCAGATCAAAGTGACAGTGCACTGGCAGAGTAGAACCTCTGAAGCTGCAAACCGTAGCCATCAGAAACTGAATGGATTTTTAATTTCCCCAGTTTTGAAGTTCTCCATGCTCTTTTACAATTATAAGAAATGTTGCCATTTCTTTTATTTCACACACACACACCGCTCAAAACACACACACAAACACACACATAACTTTTTCTGTCAAGTCAACTCTGGTACGTGTAGAAATTTGCAGGACAGACTGAATTGCCATTTTGTTCTTACAACAAAGCCAGGCTTGGAAGACTGGACTGGAAGAGATGCCTGTAATGTTACTACACAATAGACACCATGCTTATTACAGTATATAATGGCAAGATTACAGAGTATGGGATGAGGGGGGAAAACAGTCATTGGGATAAGAGTTATTACCATACAAATTAGTCCATTCACCTTAGCACTGTCTAATGCCTCTGGCTGTTTGGGTCTTGGGCAGAGAATGTAGGATTTATGTTCACTTACCGAGAAGCTTCCTTTCTCAGTGGTCTGGGAGTGGGGCAGTCCTTAGCCTTGGGAATAGGCTCCTCCTCCAAAACAGGGTCGGTTTCCTCAAATCAATACAGGAAGGGTAGGGGGGAATAGGCTCCTCCTCCAAAACAGGGTTGGTTTCCTCAAATCAATCCAGGAAGGGTAGAGACCTGTCCCCTGGGAATATTCCAGTCATCTCCAAGCCATCCATCCCCCAACATCACACTAAGGAAAAGAAAAACACTTCTCCCCACCATAGCGAAACTCGATTTTTGGGGCAACCAGCCTTGTAACTTCATGCCCCTCCAGCAGATGTAGACCAATGTCGAAACCCTCTGTCACTCTCTCACCCAATTCACTCCCATGTTTTTTGTTTTAGCATCTCAGAAAAACTTCATAAATGTTCATCCAGTTTCTACAGTCCCAAAAAACCTCTAGAAGTCACCCTCCAAAACTGGGTGGGTAGGACTGCCCCACTCCTGGACCACTGAGAAAGGACGCTTCACAGTAAGTGAACACAAATCTTCCATTCTCCGGTGGTCCTGGGAGTGGGGCAGTCCTTAGTCTTGGGACATAAAGTAGCAGTGTGCCCAAGGGTGGGAAATCCAGCTTCTGGTTTATAGGGTGTGCTGCAGCACACCCCAATGAAAAGCCACTGCAGCCAAGGTCAACTTCTCTACTCTATAAGCAAGTGCACAGACTTCTAGGTGGCCACCGTACCTACCATCTCCAAGGATGGGAAATGATCTGTAAGCTGCTGATGTAGCAGCCCCTCGCAGAGAATATGCTGCAACACCTTTGGGTAAATCCACCCCCTGAGCCTTGCATACAACAATGATGCCACCACTAAAACCACCTACTTAAGGTAAAAGGTGATAGCAGTTGACCTAATGAAGATATCCAAAAGGAAACAAATGGGGTATCCAAATCATGCCAATGTTTGGCCTGTCGATGGAAAAACTAAATACCCTACGGACAATTAGCAACACCATTCCCTTTCCTTTTCACATCTATGAAAGAACTGTGAAAGAACTGGATTAACCTCGGGAACGAAGGCTGGATCCGGGTGTAACATCACCCTATCATTGTGGAAAACACAAAGTTCCCTGTCAACTGACAGGGTCTTCAGTTCCGACACCCGCCTAGTTGACATGATGCCCACTAAAAAACAAGGACTTGAATGTTAATTCCTTGAGAGGACATGTTTTCATGGGTTCAAATGTTCTCTACACAATTGCTGTCAGAACCCTATGTGGGTTCCAAGTCAAAAACCTCTGCACTTGTGGTGGTTTTGACCACGTAGTAATCACTTAGGAATCTCTTAATGTGTGGATGGCAATTTAAGGGACTTCCCTTCCTAGCCCCCATCACCATCAATATGGCTGCCACCTGTCACTTTAATGTACTCACTTAGCCCTGTATTCAGACTGTCTTGGAGGAAAGATAAGATGCCTGTGACACATTTAATGGTTCCCAATCTTGTTCTGAACACGAAGAGTGAAGAACCTGTCAGGTTGTGTTATACACTCTATTTGTGGAACTCTTCCTAGAAACTAACATGGTGTCTGTCACCCTGTCAGGGTAACCCAACCCTTCTAACTGTTTCTGCTCAACCTCCAGGCTGTTAGGTTTAGGAGGGCTGGGTGAGGATGTTGTGCTGATCCTAGTGCCAATAAGTCCTTTCCCAGTGGTAGACACCATGGTTGACAATCTCTTCAGATCCTGGAACCAAGTTCTTTGGGCCAAAAGGGTGCTATCGCACTAGTTCCATCTTCTGCTCCAACAGCTTCTGAATCACCTTGTGAAGCAAGTAAGTCAGCTGGAATGTGTACAGCCATCCCTGCAGCCAGTCGCAGTTGAGAACATCTGTTCCTGCTGCCCACTGATTTTTAACTCTGGATATGAATTGCAGAACCTGATGATTCTGGTCCATGGTAAAGAAGTCCATTTCCATCATCCTGTACCTTTTGTAAACCTGTTGAAAAACCAACTTGCAGAGCATCCATACAGACTGGTCTAATCTACTCAGCCAGTCCGTCAATGCATTGTCCTGGCCAGCCACGTGTACTGCCTACAATGACTGTAGCTGGAACCCTGCCCATCTGATCAGGTCGCTCACTTCTGCATGTAAGGTCTGAAATCTGGTTCCTTATGCCTTTGTCATCATACTGTCTGTCTGGACTAGAACGTGATGACCTGGTAGTATCTTGGAGAATTCCAAGAGACCAACCTGGTGGCTCTAAGTTCTAAAAATGTTATACTCTTCCTGAGACCAATCCCCTTGTGCCATTGCCCTTGAGAGTGGGTTCCCCACTCTGGCAGACTCGCATCTGTGGTCATCACCACCCTCTTTAGATTTCAGATCAGGGATCCCCATTGGAAACAAAAGGGTTCCAGCCACCACTGCAGCTGATGCTGAACCTGTTTTGGCATCTGTACCAGCTTGTAGCCTTAACTGGCCACCACATCCTGGCAAGGTAAGGGAAAATGTCTGTAGAGGTTGGGTATGGAACCTTGACCATTGAAGCACGTCATGGCTTGACACCATCATGCTCAGAAGCATAGCCAGTGCCATCCCCTCTATCTTGCATTTTTGTCTCCTATGGTCAAAAGTTGTATGCTGTGTTGTCTCTCCCAAGATCGAGAAACCCTGTCCTTCATTCTGCCTATCTGCACCCTCAGGGGTACCCATGATTGAGAGGCATTTAGATTGCCCATCTCCATGTTGACCAGCTATCAAGCAGCAGCCCAGTATGGTTTTCAAGGCAAAGGACAGTCAGAGGTGGAGACAGGGCCAGCCCGAGGGGTTTTTCCACCCTAGGTGGGGTTACCTTCTGGTGCCCCCGCACCCAATTACAGGGTTGCCAACCTCCAGGAAGGGCCTGGAGAGATGGAAGCCCTGTTGCTCCTCAGGACTGCCCCCTCCGCCATCCTTTTGCCACCACCGCCTCCTCCCCCCTGCTGTCGCCACCCCCGAAGGGGGGGGGGGGGGGCCGCCCCCCGGCCGCAAGACTTTTAA
>NW_015161960.1:804047-860860 GCF_001447785.1 Gekko japonicus
GTCTTATCCCCCAAGCTGTACAGTCTTGGGTAGGGCCTTCTTCTCGCTGCAGGTTTCCACTAAGATTTCTTTCTTTGTATGTTTGTTTCCAGTGGATCCCCGAACAGCTTTTCTCCCTGAAATGGGTATGCTGTGATGATGGCATTAGACTGGTAATCTGTAGGCCAAATTCTTAGATGATGCGATTGGCGGCGGCGGCTGATGCCATCGCCCTGGAAGCAAAGACCATGGTGTCTAGTGTGGTATCGGCAGTATGGGAGACGGCTTTCAAGATCCTACGGACACCCTCCAGTAGTCTGCGGTTGCTGCCTAGTAACATCTGTATCAACTTATGCATCCACACAATGGTTGCTTTAGACACTGTGGATGCTGCAGCTGGCATATTGATTGCCATGGAAGTGGCCTCATGTTCGTCTTCAGAGAGCAACCCAAAGAATTGCAGGGCAGTTGCTGGTGCATCAACCTGCAAAAGATCTGAAGCAGATAATATCAAAGGGTACAACTTTTTAACAACCCCTGGAAATGGTTTGTTTGTTATTGGCTTTGCTGACTCTGCCTTCACATAGAAATCAGGGAAGGGGAAGGCTCTTTCTGAGCAATCAGCTGGAGGAAAGAACTGATCAATGAGCTCTGTGCCATCTTTCTGTCCTTGGGCATTAGCACTCTTGTCCCTTGCCTTTGGGGGTCCCTGTATATTGAGTGCTGATAGGGTCTTAGACAGCAAATACTGAAAAACCTCGCCCTTGAAATATCTAAAGGACTGGTCTGAGACAATCATTTCCCCCATTCATCGTCATTACATGAAAATCCCCCCCTTTCACTAGAGACATGTGTGAGGCTATCCCTCTCACGTGAAGGCGGATCAAATAGACAGTGCTCCTTGGGGGACCCTTCTTGTGCAGCTTTGGTGGGCCAGCTGCCTCTGTTCTTGTGCCTCCAAGGAGAGGGGGAGGAGGATATAGTAGCCCCATGGCCCCCTGATCGGCAGAAATGCGCTATTTCCTCCCCCATGGCTCTTATAAAGATGGCCACCACATTTGGAAATAAGGGGGCAGACCTGGGATTGCCAACATTACCGCTCTACAACTCGTCATCTTCCTCATCCCCTTGAGCATTATTGGTTCAATCACGCCTAGTTCGATGAACCCCATTGAACCATAGGTCTCGGGGTGTGCCATGTGCGGAATGAGGCTCTGCTTGCCATTCCTGTCTTAAAGCATAGAATGGCCAGTGGACTCCAAAATGGCCGCTGAGGCTGGTGCGGGCTGCTGGGCTCTGTAAATGCTGCAGGGGTGTGCAGCTGTTTGGTGTGCTTTGGAATGCCATCCTTGCCTTGCTCTGCTGGTTGAGCGTCGGCCACCACCATGGCCCTCTTCTTTTTTTGCTACACGGTCTCTTTGTCTCCAGGGAGCCCAGCAGTGTCTATCTCCAGAGTGGAGAGAAATCCATTGCTATCCTCTCTTGATGCCATGGAAGGCGGTCTGGGAGATCTCCTCCCATTAAGAGAGCAACCAGCCTGGTAATGCTCAACCTCCAAAGAAGGGGGGGGGAGAAGAGAGGATAACATATAGGAAGAAAGAAGAAAAGGTTTTGTTTTTTGTTTTCAAGTTTCTTCAGAGAGAGGGAACAGCAAAGATGGAAGGAGAAAGTGAAAGTAAGTTAACTCAGAAAGATAGGGTTAGGCAGAGCCTACACCTAGCTGCCCTCCCTTCTGAGGCAGGAAAAGAGTTGAGCCTAGGGTGACTCCTACTACAGGAAACAGAAAGTAATTGAAATTAGTCCCTCCCTAAGTGATGGATGGGAATCACCCACAAGATGTCTTCCACCTCAGAGGGAGAAAGTTCTTTTCCTCAGCACTTCCTACCTGAGAGTCTTAACTGGAGGTGTCAAGGATTTAACATGGGACCTTCAGCCTGCAAAGCCTGTTTTCTATCTGTTATGTACGTGGACTGCCTCCAGGGGTCCGCGGACAGGCCAGAGCTTGGATCCGAAAACAAAGGAAACTTTGGATCCTGGATTCCCCAGCCCCAACCAATAGCCACCTTGGCGGGACATTTAAACCCTCCAATGGGAGTGGGAGGGTTGCTGGTGGATATGTATATAGTTGGCCCCGTTGGCCGTTAGAGTTAGTCTTTGTCTATGTGAAGTATAATAAACGTGTGCTGCAGCATGTCGTTGTCCGAGTCCTCCATGCGGCAAACCCAGTACTTTTCACTACCAGTGTCTCCCCCTTTCCAGTCCTGGTGGCATTAGTGAAACAAGAGCACTGACAACCGCCATTGTACAGAAGCTGTATTTGGCCCCCCAAAAGGAATCTTTAATTTTCCAGAAGATTTCCTAGGTGCAAGTAAAACAGGGATCCATAGTACTGCATTGTCTCATACCAAGGCCTTTTATACATCACATTTCTATTCTGCTTTTCCTCCAAGGTGTTCAAGGAGACTTACATAAAAATTTCCCTACTTATGTTTTATCTGCACAATAAACCTGAGAGTAGTTTATTTTATTTACATTACTTTATTTACTTATTTTATTTACCCTGCCTTTATTCCCAATGGGGACTTAATGAAGTTTACATCATTCTCCTCTCCTCTGTTTTAATCTCACAACAGTCCTGTGAGGTAGGTTTGTATGTATTAGTGTGACAGGTCCAAGGTCACTGTGGAGACTATAGGAGGAGAGACACTGAGGCAACTGCCTTCTGGACTGAAGAATGTCTAATCCCCCATTCTGTCCTCTCCTACAGATTCTTTAAACCCCAAACAGCCATCTCCCTTATAAATAAAAGCAGAACGGTGGTGGCACTTCTCTAGAACATTCCACATGCTCCGGAATTGGTTGGCGCCCTGGTGTGTCACTCACAGGGCGTCAGGCCCAGGTCAACATGCGCAGGCTCTGCCCAGCCGCCTGGAAAGGCACTGGGGGTGGCCAAGTGGGGAGGCAGCAGCGGCCCGTTCCCTCGCGCCTCCTCCGTGCGGTCTGCGGATGAGGGGAGATGGTGCCATGCCACCACGCCTGAGGCCAGCTGGGGAGCCAGGCCCAGCCTGTCCCGTCGCCCCATGGAGGGGACGGACGAGGCCAGGTGGCTTGTCCCACCAGAGCCTTGAGCCCGCGAAGTGAGGGCCAAGGAGAGGGGTCCACAGAAGGAGACGTGGGCCCGCAGCCGGCTGCAGAGGGCAGAGGACAGGGAGCTAGGGAAGGAGATGCAGGCTTGCAGCCACCCGCCAGAGTTGTTGCCCATTGCAGGGTGCCACCCATTGCCCCGATGGGGCCTCGCTCGGCCAGGGATGGGGTGGGAGCGGCCAACCCAGGCGCCTTACTTGCTGGGGCCTTGACCCCACGGGGGGGGGAGTGCGGGCTGCTTCCCCAGGTTGGAGAGACCGGGAAGTGGATGGCGCCCTGGCCTGGCTCACACCCATTGCGGGGAGAGGGGCAACTCTGGCCGGCTTCCCCCGCCGGTGCCTCAATCGGGCGGGAGTGCCCGGGGGGACAGACAAGGCCAGGTGGCTTCGCCCGCTGAAGCCTTGGCTGCATGGCAGGGCAGAGGAGAGGGGGCTGGGGAAGGAGACGCGGTCCCACAGCCGGCTGCCCACTGCAGGGGGATGGACGAGCCCAGTCCGCTTGGCCAGGGGGGTGGCGGGAGCGACCAACCCAGGCGCCTTGACCCGCCGGGGCCTCGACCCTGCGAGGGGGAATGCGGGCTGCTTCTCCAAGTTGGGGGGTGGCGGGAAGTGGGCGGCACCCTGCTCCCGGCCAGGCTCGCACCCATTGCGGGGACAGGGGCGAGCCTGGCCGGCTTCCCCCACGGGCACCTTGATCGGGCGGGGTTGCCAGGGGGAGGGGCGAGGACAGGAACCCTGGCCCATCGGAACCTCGACCGTGAGGGGCAGGACAGCCAGCTTTGCCGGGGGGGCAGATGGAGACGGCAACTCGCACCCGTGGCCAGGCTAGCACCCCATTGTTTTCAGTTCCACAACGGGCACTCTTCCTAGTAATCAGATAAAAAGGGGAACAAGCTTTGATTAAAGAATTGGTAGTATTTAAGCTATGTAGTCTCTAAAGTAGGGTTGCCAGATCCCTCCTGGCCACTGGTAGGGGACCGGGGGGGGGGTTTGTCAGATCCAGGCTGGGAAACTCCAAGAGATTTGGGGATGGAACCTGTGGAGGACTAGAACCTCAGTGGGTTGTACGTTTGGCTTAAGACCTCTGGTCAATGGAGCTAATAAATGAAAGGACCTCAGTGGGGTTCAATGCCATTGAGTCTACTCTCCAAAGCATCAATTTACTCCAGGGGAACAGATCACTGTAGTCTGGAGATGAGCTGTAATTCTGGGGGATCCCCAGGTTCCACCTGGAACCTGGCATCCCTACTCCAAAGGTCTCTTATTTGGGAACCAGCTAGACCAAATGTAATTATTTATGAGGTTTAAGTAGAAATCATTTTTTTCATAGATATTTGACTGGTCAGACAAGGCACAGTTGGAGATGAAAAACAACGGTTTATTTAACAGAAAATATTTAACAGGGTAAGGAAATGTTTCAGTATGTGAAGTGAACTGCTTCTCAACTTCACCCCCATAAGTTACAAGCTTTCTCCAATGACAGCAACCATTTTCTAACTGAGCCTCAGTTAATATAAATAAACCCTTAGGGGAAACTTGATTCTCCTTTCTCCTGACAGATTACCTCAGCAGGTTTAAGGCTGTTCTTTTACCACGCAAAGCTCATGTCCACAGAACCTGTGAGAATGAGCTCCTGGAAGAGATCAGGGTCCTGAGGGACCGTTTACAGTTCCACTGGGCCTGCAAAACGGAGCTCTTCCACCAGGCGTTTGACTAAGGAGCTGCATCATACACCGAGGAGTGTCCTTGGCTTTACCATGTTTACCTTGACCTCCAGCCTGTGCCCCGGCCTACCATCATTGTCTCTAGCCTGTACCTGCCACATAAGAAGTGAGCAAACTGAGCTGGTATGAAAGTTATGGTAATCATACAGTCACCTAAGCCATATTAGAAATAATGTTTGCTCTTGTTTTATCTGATAATCTTCCAGCATTTTAACTATGTTTTAATTGTTATTTCTATTATGTTTATATGCTTATATAGGTTTTAATTGTATTTTTGTGAAATGTTGTGTAAAGCCGCTCTGAGCCCACCTTCATAGGGAGGGCGGGTTATAAATTGAATTAATGCATAATAACTAAATTAGGTTAGGAATGTAGGGCATTTAACAGGATGCTTATTGTGTCAATTCTTCCCTAAGCCAACCCCAAAATAAAAGCCAAGTAAAACCTGGCTAAACTGACACTCTTATCCAGAGCCACAATTCCCTCCCTGAGGAAAAAAAAACAATTTCTTCCCCCTTCTTAAGATGAGGCTGGCTCACCCCATCCCATCCAGTGGAGCTTCATGGGCTCTGATAGGCTGAAAATCACTCAGCTTTGCATGGGGCCAAAATCACAGGGATTGGTTCAGAGCCCTGGAGGAGAGTTAGGACTTCGGGGGATGATTGCCTCATCACCCAGCAAAGCTTCCATAGCAAAGTGGAGATTCAGACCTGGTTTTCCCAGATCCTAGTCCAGCACTCTGTTCACTAGACCAAAAACATTCTTTTGGAAACTTAAACAACATCTCTGCCCCACAGCAAAAAAGCTAATACTGGATTTCCTCTGTGCAGAAGGTGCTCCAGAAAAGCCTTGGAGGCATTGCTTTTGTGCATGCAGGCAGGACTCTTTCTGTAGCACCTGCATCTGTCCTACAAGGGCACTTGCTTTGGACCCTCCCAAAATGTTGTAGGTGGAGTGGCAATCGTTTTGTGGTGGCACCTGTTTCCCTGTCTCAAAAACTTCAGAAGTGTCCTCAGGCTCAAAATGTTAGAGATGCTAGCTGTAACCTCTGTATATTGATGGCTTCTCTAACCTTCATTCAGCCTGTAACCTTCCAGAATTAACACCAGAATTTCTAAAACTTGTTCTGCTTCTGCAGTTTCTGAATGACTATGAAAAATAGTTTCCCCCACCAGACTAAAGGTATCTATTCTCCAGAAGCAAGACAGGAAATGCCATTTGATAAGTTTCTGAATGACTATGAAAAATAGTTTTCCCCACCAGACTAAAGGTGGGGAAGCAAGACAGGAAATGCCATTTGACAAATACAGCATTTTCAAGCTTCAGCAGATGTCCGAAAAGAATTAGAACACAACACAACAGTACCTTTCATAAAAATTGCCTTCAGTTCCCTCTTACCTACTTAAGTGCTGTCAAGTTGCAGACGACTTATGTCGACCTCAGCAAGGGGCTTTCAAGGCAACTGAGAAACCGACATAGTTTGCCATTGCCTTCCTCTGCAGAGCCTTCTTTGGTGGTCTCTCTTCCAAGTACCAACCCGGCTTAGCTTCTAAGATCTGATGAGATCCGGCTATACCATGCCACCTTCCCTCCCTTTATTCCCTCTTATGAAGCACAAAACAGGCCTTTTATTTTATATTTGATCTTTCATACAAGCAATGCTAGAAACACTTGTTTGTTACTCCATCTCACACAGGGACCTGCTTACCTGAGGGACTGCCTTTCCCCACATGTTCCCCAGAGGGCACTAAGATCTGGATCCCAACACCGCCTGGCCCTTCCGGGCCCTAAAGAAGCCAGCCTAGCAGTGACGAGGGCCAGGTCTTTTCCGTGGCGGCCCCACACTGGTGGAATGAGCTCCCAGAGGACATCAAGGCCCTGCGGGACCTTCTGCAGTGCCTGTAAGATGGAGCTCTTCCACCAGGCTTTTGATTAGGGAGCCGCCGGTAACATTGCGGCCCTGGCCCTAACATCAGCACCAAAGAACATCAGCACCAAAGTGATATCTGATAGCCTGGCAAGGAACCTGGAATATGGCAACTGTCATATCTGGATGCCGAAAGAATGCCACTACTGTTTACTTGCACTGCTAGCACTTTGCATTTTGTTGTGGTTTTAACTGTTTTAATATTTGTATAATGTATTTTTAAATATATGACTGTGTGCCACCCTATGCCTGCCTTCGCAGGGAGGGCGGGATATAAATCAAATAAATAAATACTGGGTGAGAAAAAGAGAAAACAAAATAACATACTGATGCAATGGTGGACTCATCTATCATTTAAAGTGGCCGGGCTCAAAAATGATACATGAGAAACAAATACCCAGTAAGAAAAAAGGCACCATATACAGTAATCTCATGTTAAGTAGGTCGTTTATTGGTTCTGACAACATTAGTAGATTGGATATTAAACAGTACTTTTAAACATTCTCTTAACCAAAAATATAACAAATATTTACACTCACTCAGTAAAAATACAAAAAAGCATACAGAGGCACTGTCTTTCTAAAAGACATAAGTGTAAGAGGTATCAAAAAATAGAAGACAAACATTGCTTGTTACAGAATACTTTACAATCACTGACTTGTGCAGTTACAATTGCTATCGGAATACCATTACAACTGTGCAGTTTTTGCCCATATGCTCACATATGCAAAATGTCATTAATATCAAGCTTAACTGCATTCCATGTATATATAAACAAAAATTAGAACAAGACAATGACAAGCACAATGGGGCATGGGAACTGTATTTTCCCCCACCCCATTTTTAAACGGTTTGCATTAACCCAAGAGAATATCCCTTTTTTCCTAATCAATTTTTGAAGGCAGTTTGAAAGCAAATATCATCAAAGTAAAATTTAAGGAAATTTTAATTATGTTATCTGCGGTGTTGCCTACAAATAAATATTTAGAATGAAAATTGAATGAACTACATTTCTTTGCTTTGAGTTTTACCTTCTCTGAAAGGTTAATGCAGAGATGCTGCCTTTCTGATGTTCCATGCTATTCTCAATCACCAGCTGCACAACAGGATCATATCCTAAGAAGTGATTTCAAATGACTATGCAACAACCATCTCTATTAAGGTCTGTACAAAATTCTCCACTGGCACCAGGCTGACACTACAAGTATTCCTCAGATGGGAACATGATATTTTTGTTTCTCTTAGATGATAAACATGTGTCAGGATCACTGCTTCAGAAACGTTAGCACACCTAGAGCTACACTTTTTCTATACCAATATTATGCACATTTTGCAACATAGTTCACTGACGTCATAAGTCCAGCATCATCAAACAACTGGCAAGCTTAAGTGATGTACAGGTCACACTTACATAATAAGAGAATGGGTTTTCTAGTTCATATAACTATATGAAGGCAAAAATGAATATTAGTTACAGCTTAGTGCACATAAAGATATATCCTGTTTGATCTCCATTACCTCACAATATACCGTGAAAAAGAAGAGTGATGGATACTTGATATGTACAAAGAGAGGAAGTGGTCGCTTCAAATGCATGATGGAAATTATATAAATGGGAAAACAGCACAGTAAATGCTAATATCCAATTTCATTTAAGAATTAAATGTGTATAGAAGAGGATCAAGCAGAATTTTAATATAAATTGGTGTAAAAATGATATTCTGTCTCTTTGTACACACCCAAATCTCACTTCATTCTGGCTAGTGTCCCCTGATCAATGTGATCAGCTGATTAAAAAAGGTAAGCAAACATAGCAAGGTCAGAACAAGAATTGATTGAGGCAACTCACACTGTGCAAATCTGAAGCAGTCAAGAGAGTTCACTTATTTTAAGCGCTTTCTATAAAGAAAACATGATTAGCAGGATGGGTACTGGTTTTGAAATCAACATAGCTTGTTTCTTTCTTTCTTACTCTACTCCTCTGACCTATAGGTCTTAAGTAATATTTATCAAACATGACTGGGAATACGAGGAAGAAAGGAAGAATTCAGGCCAGAGAGGACTAGTACATAAGCTACAAAAACAGCTGTTTTCTTGTAAGTTGCCCAAATACTCATGGTCTGAACTAAAAATTTAGCTAAAATGAGTAAATTTTCTAATCTTGAGTCTGTTTAGGTAAAGGTAAAGGTTCCCTTGCTCGAAAGCCAGTCGAATCCGACTCTAGGGTTGCGGTGCTCATCTCCGTTACAAAGCCGAAGAGCCAGCGCTGTCCGAAGACGTTTCCGTGGTCATGTGGCCGGCATGACTAAACACCAAGGCGCACGGAACGCTGTTACCTTCCCACCGAAGTGGTCCCTATTTATCTACTTGCAATTTCTTGCTTTCGAACTGCTAGGTTGGCAGGAGCTGGAACTAGAGACAGGAGCTCACCCTGTCTTGCGGCACCCGGGTCTTGAACCACTGAACTACTGACCTTCCACAGCCTGCAGTTCAGCGTCTTAACCACTTGAGCCACCGCAGCTGTTTAGTTTATAATAAAACATGATTAGCAAGGTGGACTCTGGTTTTGAAATCAACATTTTTTTAAAAAAAACAGACTTACCAATATTATTGGTATAGAAACTGCGAACTTAAGAGAACAATTGATTTCAACTGACTTTCAATGGAGACCTTCAGATTTTTGGTCAGTGGCTTGAATGTCAAGAGCTCTGAGCTTATACAACAGAAAGAGATAACTCTCAAGAGAGAAGGCTTTGATCCTTCAGTTTTGTTCCTAAAAGCTGAAATAAATATCTGAGGTCATTGAAAGATTATAATACTTGGCCCAAATCAACATATTAGGTTTGCACTTAGTTCTGCATCATTTAGCAAACATGCACACAGAGAGTATTTGCTGGGAGCTAAGGCTTGGGGTTTACAGACTTATTTTTGGCAATTATAGCTACAATCTTAGAAAGCCATAGCATATCCTAGGGAGAAACACATGTTCCAATAGAGGTACTGGATCTGATTTGTTGGCTGAATAGGCAATTTGCTGTTTTAAACGTGAGCAGTAGTTTATCCCATTTAGCAGAATGGTCAGCTGCAACATGAACTTTCTCACTACCTGGCTATGCATGTGCTCTCTGCCTCACTATGGGTATCTAGGGTTGCAGCCAGTGGACACAATCAACCAGGAACTTAGGATACACAAGCCACACTGAAATGAATGAGAGTTGTGCAGTTGTGGAACTCCCATTGATTCCCAATGGGGTTTATGCAGGAAATACTAGTAGACACTACGCCCAAGTCCACATTTATATATGGATGCCAACTTAACTCAAATGCTGATATTATTTCATTATGGCCTATACAAGATTATTGTTTGCGTTAAGGCCTTGAAGGAAAAAGAAAGCAGACAATTGCTCATTCCTGATACTTAAGGCTAATAATGACCATTTATATATGGTCAGCCAATGAAACTATGAATTAGGTAGCATCTCTACTTTGTTCTTTTCTGCATGGTTTGTGAATTCATGTTACAAGGCATCTAAATAAGGAGTACTCCAAGTGGCACACAGAAGCTCAAAAGGTGAAACAAGTTCATTGAAACATACTGGTGAGCTAGCACCAAGGTCAATATGGGAAACATAAATAGAAGGCTTTAGGATTTCAGCTTTATTTTTGGTGCTTGTGTTTGGATTCTGCCAGAATATGCTGCATTTATCTTGCTCTCAAAAGAAAACTTAAAAGCTCTTTAGAACTTTGTGTAAAAAATAAGTTACTCTGAGACACCCTGTAAAACTGACAAGTGTCTTTCACTAGCTCAGCCTGTAAACATTTATGACACTAAGATTTACAAGTTAACTTGAAAGATACACTGACACATTCATGTCCATTTATTATGTATGATTGGGCCACCATTATTTGCTTGAGGAGAAAAAATGAAAATATCTCCAGTTTTTCTCCATATACTCTGGTTGGCTAAGTAAAGTTGCAACCAGAACCTGGACTAATGATAAACAATGTTTTTTCTTCTTCTTCATTTTCCATTAGCACTGCAGTGTGAATGTGCATGTGAGCTTACGTTCACAAATTGTATTCTATTTATGGCCAAAGGTCGACAAATGTTGGTGGTTCCTGGTAGACAACCAAAATTCATAGGCACTACTAATCCTGCTCTTCTCCTAATATGAGGGAGATGTAATCTTTCATCACTTGTTCTGGGCTCCAGAGGATCTGCAGGGATAAGTGACACCCCATCTTTCTTTTAGGTTAGGGGCTCCTGCCTCCAGACACAGTGGCCTTTGGAAGCACTCAAGAAGCAGTGAGACTTCTTGCTGCTTTCCAGTGCTCCCAAAGCCCACCACAACTGCAGGGATGAACTTCCTTGCCCATATCTCACTTGGCAGTCACGACAAATAGGCTTATCATGTTCAATTACAGTGGCAAATGCATTTGTGGGTCACCGTCAGTGTTCTCTCTAAGCTGTGGAGTCCTGTGAGCAGAAATTCTACTTTGTGAGCTACTGGCATTAAAGTTGTGAGCAGGTAGTTTGGCTGCTGCATAAAATTAGTTTGCTCTGGAGCCATCTTTCCTGAGCTAAGACAAAAATGTGTGAGCTGGAGGCTAAAAAACTGTGAGCTAGCTCACACTAACTCAGCTTAGAGGGAACACTGGTCACCGTGTACAGTAATACATGGCAATATTAATTTCACAGGTGCTTGCTACAGCTGACTTGTTTTAGTGTAAAGACCTTATAGTTCAATATGTTTAGGAAAGCAATCTAGGATCATTCACACACTGAAATATACATCTTGTACTAAGAACATGAAAATAAACATAAAATACAGTGCAAATACTCAAGAATATTCATCTTGAGATGATCTACAGTTCCTAAAGACTGAAATCATGACCTGGATAGCCCAGGCTAGCCCGATCTTGTCAGATGTCAGATGCTAAGCAGGGTTGGGCCTGGCTAGTACTTGAATGGGAGACCTCCAAGGAATACCAGGGTCGTGACGGAGAGGCAGGCAAGGCAATAGCAAACCACCTCTGAATATCTGTTGACTTGAAAATCCTACGGGGTTGCCAGACGTCAGCTGTGACTTAATGGCAAAAACAACAACAAAAAGACTAAAATAATGAACCTCACCTTTCAGTGTTTCAGTCCAAGTCTTACAGTTGCAGAGAAACTTTACAATTTAACAGCAAATGCAGAGCTTAATTAGAGCCAAGCTTCACTGGCATTTAGCCAAAAAGTTTCCAAACATAAAAAATCACCTTGGATTATGTGAATCCATACTAACAGAATGTGTACTGGAGTAGATGAAGAACAAGTCCATCCACCCAGCAGCCACAAGCAGCCCCCACATCTGGAACAGAGGCAAAAGTTTGCAGGTGAGAAGATGTGACTTCCAGACAAATTGGAGTTCTGGCAGCTGTCATCAGAAATCAAGCACTATTCATAAATTCTGAATACCTCAAGCTGACTACACTGACATGATAAGTACTGTTCCAGTACAAGCTTTGGTGAAGTGGCAACAGGTTACAAATTCAGGGCACAATTCACACAGCAGCCAGGTTCGCCTTTGTGCTTCTTTCCATTTGTTACAGTGAGACCTGCACGGGAGGGCTTCCCAGTGGATTGTGCTGTAAATGCAGACAGACACCATGATTCACTTTTGCTGGAGGACAGGAAGAGGAAAGTGAAAGAGAAACACCGGTACTTCTTTTAGGCAATTGGATAGTTAAAAGGATGGTCACATGTACTTTGCCAGTTTTAAAATACAGGACCAATAGATGGCAGCATTTCACTACTGTATGTACATCAACACACACACTAAATATGCACCTCAAGGGGGTTGGCATTTCACAAAAGAGGTTTATGTTGCATTGTGTGTAAACCTCTAGCTGCACTCATGAACATCCAGTTACTCAGAAGTCAAAAGTGTTTTGCTAGCATAAGACATTTTGTTAACACCAAGATACCTTATTTTCTTTATAAAAGCATTCACATTAGCCAACCAGAGCATTCCAAATACATGTACAAACAAACAAAAACTTTATATAAACTCCAAATTAATAAATTACTCTTCGGATTGCTGCAGAAGTTTCCTTGGTTTTGCTGAAGCTTTGCAGTTTCTTCCATACGTACATAAAATAACATTCTTCGACTGAGAGCAGTAATGGTATAGAAAATATCTGAGTGGTCTACCAAAAAATTCTAGGATTTTCTACTGACGAAAGCTTCCAAGTGGCGGGTGGCCCCAATGCAAGTTAAGTCTGTCTGCAATTCTGGTTTCTGCATTACAGGGTCAGTATTCCTTGGAAAGATTTGTCTCTTTCCCCCCACATAAATAGGTTTCTTAGACCATGGAGATGACCATAGTAGGCTGAAAAGAGCCCATCATTTGTTTAGAACAGAGGCAAATGCAACATTTGAAGTCAATAGCAGCAAGCTGTCAGCTACAGCTAACAGGACTGTATGATCCTTCCTTTTACTGTGACTTGAAGCAATTTTTGCAGGAAGCACAAAGGCTAGACTGCCGATACTTGTTCATCTTCTGTGAAGTAAGGAAGACACAGTAAACTGTTGTTACCAAAGAAAGCCATAAGCATACTGCTCTTATATTTATTAAATATACAGATTGCAACCAACTCTTCCCCTACTGTGATTCCATGTAAACTGAGCATCTCTGCACATGAGGTATTCTGAACCTAATCAAACATTAAGTAAACATTTTCAGATCTCTCTTTTATACAGCCCCATATGATTTCGATCATATACACAGAAAGGCAATTGTCAAAATGAAATGGATCTAGCGTCATCAAAATATTGTGTCCTTTCTGACACAGTGCTTTAAAATGGGAAATGGTGCACATGCCAGATCTATACCTCCCCCCCCCACACTGCCTATCAAACTGCTTTCTTTTGGCAGCTTTCTTTATCAAACCCATACGCTTATAGTTGTTGTTTTTAATTCATCCTCGTATAAAATAAACAATTCCTACATCCTACTGCTTGGATCTAAAGGCTGGTATTTAAGTTGAAGTTAAGGGGTAGGAAAATACTGATACACTTGATTGCTAAAGAACTGTCAATTATCCATTATAATGCAAAATTAACAGCAAAATACTAATTAGAAAGCATTTGACATTTTGTTTACTTATAGGCTTGTAATTATGCACCAGGATTTAAAAAAAAAATGCTACTAAGATTTGTATTTCTCCCAGTGCAGTCCTAAACAGAGTTATACTCTTAAAAAGCCCACCGACCTCCATGGATTTACAACGATGTAGCTCTGGATCCCCAGACTACCCCATGCCTAACTAAGGGACTTTCAAACTCAGTTTGTGATACTACATGGAGGTTCAAAGGAATGGTAAGAATTGTACTAGATATGCCCATGGACACACTTAAAGTAGCTCCATGGATGGCGGCTAGTCAGCCCAATTAAATTTCATATTAACTCAGGGTCAAAATTTGGCCATTCTACATTATAAGTCAGAGAATACATTCTAGAGTGTTATTTCTGAAACTTTTTAGCATCTGAGTCAGGAAGGGTGTCTTGCTGGTGGGTATAAAAAATAGCACCTCAGAGGTTTAGAAATCTCAAAAAGGCATGCACACTGGGAATCCACTCCTATGCATGATTAACAAGACAGTCATGCACAACTCTATGCACATCCATCCACACCCTCTGACTGAAGACACTACTGTGATTACAGCACAACTGCAAGCAACTCAAACAAGACTGATGCTTTTAAAAGTTAAGGAAACATGTCACATCAACATTTTTCTGAATTAAAATTAGAAAACAAAATAATTATGCCAAACAACTAAAGTAATGGATAACAGAAGGTCAAATATGAAACAAATGAAATTTTTAAAAAACCCAAATTGCTGAAAGACTAGAAAAACATAGAACACTCAAATCTGGCTCTCTATAACCTACTAAGATTTACACCCAGGAAGGTAAAGTGGCAACATGAATTACACCTTTTACAAGATGGCGGGATGACTGGAAGGGTGTAAACAGTTCAGAACAAGGGTCAAGCATAAAGTATCAGCGTTGGGCAATAAGTGGGTCCCTGTGGGCTTGATTCTGTCAACCAAGAGGCTTCATTAAGCTTGCTGCTCTGTTGTAAATAACTGAAGCAGCAACTTAAAACATTTTTATTCTGGTGGTACTCTCATCAAATTCTAAGTGTGGTCACAATAGGGAAGAGAACATCTGTTTGCACATTCACTCTGATAACCTCAAGATGATAAAATCAATTTACATGTACCTAGCTCTATTTATTCTGGCTACAAACAAGGTAAGACGTAATTGTTAGAATCCATGAGAGAATTTTCTTTTCAGCTTCTAGGAACAATGTATCGGCCACACTGCTTCACAATTCCCAAACACTCACGTTTAGGAGTGGACTGGCCCTTGAACTTACCAGTTAAATTTCTGGTGGGCCAAAGTCTTGGATGCCTGCTGGTGGCAGGAGCAAGGTGAGCCTAACCCTAGCAAGGCTTGGTAGTTCCAAAGGAGCTATTCCGATCAGAGCTAGCTAGCAGCAGGGATGATTGACGTCAGCTTAAATGTTAGCTTCTCCCACACTGCTGCAGACTGAGCCAAAGCCAAGCAACCCCTGTGGGTACTGCCAGTGCTGCAGGGCCCGCTTGGCTCGGCTTCCAGTGCAGCCCTGCCTGCATTGATCATTAACGGCAGTGACATGGTCGCTGATTTTCTTAAATCACTGTTCATTTTCACAACAGGCATTTAAAAAAGCCATGATACATAACACACACACACACACAGATTCACATACAAGGTGATCTTTGTGAGATAAAATGGTCCATACATTTCCAATACAGAATTATACAGCAGTTGACTGTCAAATTAGATCTTTAACATACCGTCCTCTTCACTATTTGCGTCAGTCATATCAGCTAGCTTAGGATGGGATGGCTGTCGGTCATGCCACTGAGGCATCTTCTTTGGAAAACAGGCCACTGGTTCACTACTCAGAGGAGCAGATGAGAGCCTAGAGAGCTTGCTATGCAGCATCTTTGACCTCTGCACCGCCACGCTATAGTCGGGAGGTTTTATGTGTGGGTGGTGAGGTGATCCTTCTTTTAAGTCCGCTAAAGAAATGCCCATATATCCTGGCGGGGTGGGCGGTGGCTCCCTATACCTATTGTCCTCCTTAGGTGAGGTGACACAGTACACTGGCACAAGAAATAAGCAATGGAAATGTTAATGAAAGAAACAAATGGGAGGGAAAAAGCATTTGAAAAATAACCAAGTGAAATGTTACAATGGCTAACCGAAAACTGATAACAAAAGGTAAATGTAGAATCATTTGTTATAAAAGCTATTGGCAGGATTTTTAAATGTTAACTACTGAAAAAGTTCACAGTTTAGCAGCCAGATTACTAGATTTGTAGAAGATAAAGCAGTGCTTAGCAAGTTCTCACCTCCTAAGTGCTTGCAAATTTGCAGAGAGCAACAGGGATTGTTATAAATCTGCACTTCTACAACTCATTCCATGTCAAGACCATAGGAACCCCCTCCCCTCCAATTTCTCAAGTGAGAATATCAAATCATACTGGGAGAAAAAAAGCAACTCTATTGTGAAAAAAATGAAAAAGGAAATAAAGGAAAAGAAAGTAAAAGAAGAGATAATCCAAAAATAGGGCTAGCAAAGCATAGAGATATGCAAAAATTAGTCTTGCCAATGTGCTTGCTGAAAAAATTGATACCTACTTGTAGCATCTACATTACGTATTTTATTTGGCTATAGGCATCCATATTGGTGCTCTGCTAAAGGTGGGAAGCCTGAACAAATTATGGCTGTTGCTAAGAATCCCTTGCCTTCTGCTAATTGTACTTTGGAACCATTATTTTAACCTCTTAATATCAGCAATGCTGCTGCTAATCTACATTATTAAACAACCCAATTTAATTGTGTCACTTGCCTTATCCAGAATGAATTTAGGCTGCAATGCTGAGGTTCACTGGCTTTGTTTGTCTCCTAAGGCTGCCTCATTTTAACTATCCACTTTATCATATTTCAAAAGCAGCTAAATTAACTGGACAAATGGGATTAATATTGGGTGCAGAGTTGGTACCTAAATCAGATGCAATCCATACAGTAGGCTATAAATATCAATTTGGTATCCTCTAAGTTGGCCTTTGAATATTTATTGTATTTTATTGTGATTATTATGCAATTGCTAACCACCTTAGACATTCTGTTGGGAAAGCATGGCAGCAACTTATCAAAGAAAGAACTAGAATAAAGGAAAAACTAGGGTTCATAGCTTTAAAGCAACTGAACTTGCATCATTTGGGCTAATGTGCTGATCATGGGTGCATGCCCAAGGAAAAAAGTGTTCAAAGCAGATAGCCAGGAAATTGTCAGAAATAATTTAAAAGCCATAAATGGCTAGGAACAATAATATAGGAAGTGTTGATGGCACAAGGTATGCTGCATTTATATAGAAAGGGTGAGGCTTCCCTAGTTCCAAAGCCGTTGAAGAAAAATGGCTAGGAACAATAATATAGGAAGTTTTGATGGCACAGGGTATGCTGCATTTATATAGAAAGAGTGAGGCTTCCCTAGTTCCAAAGCCGTATTTGCTTTTTCCTTAGAGTCAGACAGAGAAGGAATGTAAAGTCCTCCACCCTATGGGGTGACATGAGGACAACAGCCCTCAGCAGCTGCCTTCTAATATGAGCAAGTTATGACCCTCAGCAAATTGTTAATTGCCTTTCATTTGCACTGTATCTTTTGGCAGATGCCTTTAAATAGAGTGGTTATTCATGACTTAATCTTTATTTGAGAACTTTGGCAATTCCTTCATACTGCAATGTCATCTAATTAGCTAATATGTTTTAATAATCACATGTGGGCTCATCTGTGGATACTTATGTGGACTGGGCCCACATAGAGAGAAGAGAGGGTTCTTGCCAAATTCCACCCCCTCCAAAAAATATTGCAGGAAAAATCTTAAACCTATAATAAATAGGTGTGTGTGTGGGGGGGTAACCTCCCCCCCCAATGCAGCGCTGCTGCAGTGGGAGAGGGGAAGAGGACAAGGAACAAGAGCTGGAGACGTGTGGATAGGTGAGAAGAATCCTCCTCCCTGCAGGTTCCTGTTAGAAGCCAGGGCAGCTGAGCAGGTGGCTACAGAGGCAAGGGGAGAAGGAGCCTCCTTCTCCATAGCCACTGGCTCAGCTGCTCTGTTTAAACCTTCCCACCAGCATCTAACTGGCTAGACTGTGGGGATCAGTGCTGGAGTAGGGTGGCAAGGGGGATTGTTTGCTCCCACTCACCGGTTAGAAGCTGGCAGGAAAGTCTAAGGAGGGAAGCTGAGACAACAGCTATGGAGGCAGGGGTGAGAAGGACACACACACACCCTCGGCACACCTCCATAGCCACAGTATGCAACATTTTGCTGCAGGTTCCTACTTGTGTATTATAATTATGTCATGTGGCCCTATCTGCGGATAGCTAAATCCACAGATTGGGGCCACACAGAATACAGGTATTTCTTTCCCACCAGCATCTAACTTTCTAGACTGTGGGGATCAGTGCTGGTAAAGAGGATTTTTAACTCCCATTCATTGGTTAGAAGCCAGCATGAAAGTTTAAGGAGGGCAACAGAGGTGGCAGAAAAATCTGAAACTAAAAAAAAAGCCCTGGGGTGTTAATATTTCCCAACAAAAGCACTATTTGTGCTTACTCCTTCCTCCTCTGTCAGTGGGCCTGGTAGTGGTAGTAGAGAAGAAAGCCTTGCCAGGCACAGCAGATGCAATGATGGGGAGCTGCAGTGGGCCCTCCGGGAGCCATGCGAGGCTTGCTACTGAGAGTGGCAATGGTGGGGGGGAAGGAAGGCTCAGTAGGGCCACCAGGCTCGCCTCTGAGAGCAGTGATGGTGTGTGTGGGGGACGAAGTAAAAAAGCCACTGTAGACCCTGCGGCGGCGGCAGCAGCAATAGTGTGTGTGTGTGGGGGGTGACTGGGAGCTGCAGTGGGCAGGGGTAAGAGAAGGCTTAGAGGAGGAAGGGGTCCCCCCCCGCGAGTATCATGGGTCCCCACTTTTCATAATCTAAATGGGTTAGCTGAGCACAGTGGTTTCCAGTTTGAGATTCTGAATTTCCCATTGCTTGGCTACTGACCGGAAGAACTGCCCTATCCTCTTCTTTAAATCTGTTCTGATGAATTAAATAGCTAAGATATGATAGCAATTATTGTTTCTAAAAAGAAATCAGCTTAAAATGTGCTTTGAAGGCAGGACAACAGAGTGCAGATGCAACTCTTCCTCATCTCAGTGCTCACAAACGCTTCAGTGGCACAAAGACAGCACAAGGGTAAGATGGTCAAAAGTGAACCTCCCCCTCCACAAAATCACCATCTTCACTGTAGGGCTTCTTGGATGGCATTCAGTCACCTCCACAGTGAAAAATCCCAAATGATAAAGCAATTTCATCTTTCCATATTCTTATATCTTATACCTGACCTAGGATATTATTAAGCAGCGGCCTGCTGCAGTGCATGGAAAGAGAACGAGTACTGTTTGGGCACGAAAGAAAGCCTTGGGCAAGTAAATAGACATCGGCTGATAGAGGCAGTGCTGGAGGGATAAAATACAAAGCAACAAGTATAGCTGAGCGATTTAAGGCTGAGGAAGGATGATGTAGGTACATCACCTAGCAGTAGACAGCATCAGGCATTGGAAAGTGTGGGCAGAAAGACAGGAGGCATATGGGAACCTGGTACATCAATTTCTTTTTCTCCATTGTTTGCATCAACTAGCAACCCTAGCTGATTACCACTAGAGATGAATACAGAGATAATACTGAGTCTCACCCTCTTTGACATGACTTTTCAGTAATTATAGAGAATTCCTTCACAGACTCTTACCAATACATCTGGATGACATATACACTCACAAAAAGTTGGCTTCTCTCTCCCAGCAAGAATTTGGTCTCCTGAGGAAAAGGCTCTTAACCCAAAGCAGCAGCATAGATCCATGATACACAGATGCTGTTCCCTTCAACCACCCCCTGGCAAGTTTATGAACCAAACACTCAAGCTGACATACTTAGTTGGCTTCAGTCCCTCAACTTGCAATGAGGTTTGGACATGTAGCCTATCTCCCCCTGTGCCCAAGAAAAGCTTGTGCAACAGATCTGGAAACTGAGATTAGCTGAGCAATGCAGCTGCCCTGAATTTAACGGTATGGGGGCCTGTTCCTGCTCATCACCACCAAGCCATAACTTCCCTTCCTTTCCTCTGTGTCACCATTTAGAAAATACTGGGATATATTAGGGAGGAGATAGGTACAGAAAGCTAGGCAAATGGAAGGAGTTTCCTCCTCCTCCTCTTCCTCTCTGCCCCACCTCCTCCAAAGCACAGCATCACAAGTAAGCTGTATATCCCTATTGCTGAATATATACCTCTTCTAACCATTGTACTGTTCCTTGTGCACTTACAAGTTTAGAACAAACATTTTCAAGTTGTCAATTTATGTGTGTAAGGAGAACTAGAATCACCCCTCCTATTTTGTGGGGGAAATGAATTCTAAAAACCTCAAAGCACATCTGTGCTATGACTCTCAGAAAATCTTTATGTTACACAGTCTTTACTTTTATGGCCCTCATATCAAAGTGTTTGGGGTTTTTTACTCAAAAACTAGCATGGTTTACATCTTGTCTTCCATGTACAAGTAGTGCATAATAAAGAGTGCATTTTCTAGTATTCCAAATGTGAGTCTATTTTTGCTGCGGAATTTAGATCTTCTTGGCACAGGGGACCACCAATCTTTTTAGGACATTCAGCATTTGGATGCCTACAGTTCTGCTGGCAGTGCAAAATGACACCAGGAAGACTATTTCCTTCCCATCCTGGAAGCAAAGAGGGATGGGCTGGCAGCACTGAACAGCTGGAGAGAATCTCTCAGCCTGGATTCACTCACTAGTCACTTTCTGCCTCAACATGGTGATTGCTCAAGAAACAAGAGCCCAAAGTCTTAATCAGAGGAAGAGCTGTAAGGAGCCTGACAGAAAACAAGTGGTCTGATGGAAGCTAGATAAAACCAGCTCTCTTCCCAATAAAGCAGTAAGGAAATGTACTGTTCTCGAATTTTAAATCCCACCTCCTGCACTCCCAAGGAGGTTTGGAAACACATCCTCTGAGGATTTATTTGATTGGAAACATGTGCACAAGCTAGATTTTAACATGCAATCCGCCCCCTGTTCGGCTGATGTCATTTCTTAACAGCTTAATAACATAATGTGTAACAGATGTGAAAGCTTCCACAAGCCTTTGACTTGGCTTACCTATGAGGCCTCTCTCTGTACTTGAAGTGACAGTTTTGTAAGCTGCATCATTGCCTGATTTGGAGTCCAAAACTTCACTCTGGTCTGCTGTTAGGCTGTCAAGTCCTCTTCGTTTTATTGTCCCATAGTTTGCTTCATAGGTGTCTGAGAGGGAACTTGAGGAAGCCCAGCTTTGACGGGATTGGTCAAAGTCCATGCCACCTTTGGACTGCCTGCTGCTATTTGAATGGGCATTGGACTGCAAATGAGCCTCTTCAGGACAGCAGCTTGATGGCTCTACTTCAGCAATGGCTCTTTCTAAATGAGTGTGGCGGTAAGAGTTTAAGAGATCCCATCCCTTCTGGTTCTGGATTGTTTGGAAATTATCATGAGAACTACTGGAGCAAGAAGTCCAGCTTCCACGACCACTGTCTGCTGCTTCTATCATGATGTGCTCGTGGGAGATCTCCTCAGTACTCAAGGAAGATGAGACGGGCAGTCCTCGGATCATTGGAGGTCTGGACAGTGGCCAGCTGATTTTGATGATAACGGAAATTAGGAAGAAAATAGGGTTCATTTAGAGAATATGCAAGCATTGCAAATGTCAACATAATCCAATATAAATGTTCACTTGCCTCTTCTCTCCGAATAACAAACACTTTAGAACTGAGCAAAACTTTAAACACACTTCTTAGCATTTTTTAAAAATATAAAATTAAGTGTACAATCTAGCAAGGCTGAAATTGTTTCTACAGTTGCACCTTAACCATCTGCACTGAATCTTTCTCTATTTTTCCATGTCTGTACTATGTTGGTTTCGACTGCAAATAGTTGCCTTTTCCCAGACTCTCCCAACAAGCTTTTTAAGTGTACAATCTAGCAAGGCTGAAATTGTTTCTACAGTTGCACCTTAACCATCTGCACTAAATCTTTCTCTATTTTTCCATGTCTGTAATATGTTGGTTTCCACTGCAAATAGTTGCCTTTTCCCAGACTCTCCCAACAAGCTCTCCCAACAAAGACATATCGGTTTCTATCACTTCTCTGGTTTTTCCCTAAATTCTCTTGAGTGCAGGTCATATAATTGCACACTCACATGCAGTGTTCCCTCTAAGCTGAGTTAGTGTGAGCTAGCTCACAGTTTTTTAGTCTCCGGCTCACATATTTTTGTCTTAGCTCAGGAAGGAGGGCTCCAGAGCAAACTAATTTATGCAGTAGCCAAATTGCTCGCTCACAACTTTAATGCCAGTAGCTCATAAAGCAGACTTTTTGCTCACAAGACTCCACAGCTTAGAGGGAGCATTGTTCACATGCTATAACTGGACTTTCATAAATAAGATTTTTCCATACTGTTTCACATTTTCTATCTATATGCAATTTCCTGTCTCAGACAGGCCTCTGCTACATAATTTGCACAAACACATACACACTTCACTTCTGAACCAGGAGAAAGACAAGAAAGAAGAAATGGAAAATAAATATTCAAAAGGTTCTCTAAGTCAGAAACAACAAAATATCTGATTTGCATGATTAGTTCTTATTACATTTTTCTGTCAGTCTTGGTCAACTTTACTGCTCTTGCATTTTAAGCACTTGGTCATTGCTCACAGAAAACAAAAGGCAGCATTGTGCTAAATGTGTCTCAAACCAAGACAACACTAAATAAAATCTCTGAGCAGGCCAAACAGCAATGTACCTTGCATTTATATCACCAGCGCAGGTTGATTCTGAACAGTGCCTTACTCAAAAACAAAATGTAGAAAATGTCCCAAGATTTTATTTTGCTAATTGATGAGCAAGAGACGCGCTCATCTTTAACTATTTTTCTTCAAGAGGTCTTCTAAGCATTCACACTGATAGGCTTTACTTCCATCTAGAACTTTGATCCAGAAGTTTCTAGAGCTAAGTTTTAGACACAAAAATCCTCTACCCCCACAGCAGATTCTCTGCTGCACATGTGCAAGCGTGAGGAGTTGCCCCTTCTCACTCAGTTCCTTCCAAAAAAGGAACAAAGCAAGTTAAAAGTACCTGTTGCAGAAAAGGTGGGAAGGTCATGTGAATGCACAGATGACCATTCAAAGAACAATAGCAAGCAACTTGTTTTTACTTCTTTATGGTCTCTGTGCATCACATAGATGGTATCTCAACTAGATCTAGACTCTTCTGAAGGATGTGTATGTTCTGGCTCTGAAGTAAGAGGCTAGTGCTTCACAAAGGTGGATCACTGGGCCTGAGTAGCTGCTCTGCAAAGTTCAGGAATAGGGATCCTTTTGGTGACAGGGAGACTGGTGGAATAACTCCAGGAAAAGTCTTCTGTAACAGATCACAACAGAACTTTACAGTGGATATTACCAAGTAACTTTATCTCTGGGGAGACACTCTTATTGGGTCGGAAAGGAACAGGTCAGGATGATTCCTGAAGGGAGCAGATCTCTTTCTGCATCTGAGGGTAGCTCTGGAGTATAAAGGGAGGTTCAGGTCATACATCACATGAAACTCAATGTTTAACAGAAAAGAGATGTCTAGGATCACTTTGTTTCTATGGACCTGAAGAAATGGCAGCTTGATGTGCAGAGTTCACGGGACCTTTGTGCAGACCAGATTGGAATAAGGAAGGTTACTCAGTAAGTGAAGATCTGCAGGTCATAGGTGGTGAAGGACTCAAATGGCTTTTTCATGACCAGGGTGAGGATCAACTGTGACTCCCATGCAGGTTTAGATGGTGTCACTGGAGGATGAAACTTGACGAGGACCCTAATTGCGTAAGAAGGGACTGGACAAAGAGAGAGTGTCCCTATATTATCAGGTGTGAAGCTGGGATGGGTGTTAGATTGCCCTTGATGAGTATGCCAGTCCTGGACAGTGGAGCTAAACAAGGCCAGCCAGGTGGCTCCATCTCATGTTTAGTCACAGGTATGAAAGCACTTCCACTTTTTCTTATAGAGCCATCTAGTAGTTTATGCCATTCAGAAATATCTCTCTCCTTCAGAATGATTGAAGGTGGTACTCCAGAATCATCCTCCAGGCCACCAGCAAGAAGTATTGGTTGTGAGGGCCACTTGAGGAGAAGGTCATGTGAAGGGGACCTCTTGGCAGAGGAGTGAGCATTCACCATAAAAGACTTCTAAGCACCAGTGATTTTATGTGCGGCAATTTATCCGACAAGTCCCTCATCAGTTGGAAGTTGCTGTTGAACCAGCACTGTAGAGGCCTCATTCTCAGCTTGACAAATTATACCCACTTTAGTAGACTGCTGTCATGAGGCCGAGCAGTCTTTGAATGTGCCTGGCATTGCAAAGGCTGGTAAATGGGAATTTCCATCAGATAGGTTAGGGTCAGTATCCTGTCTGAAAGAAGAACAGCCCTTGAAAATACAGAATCAAGGGTTACTCCTAGGATGGGTGACTCTGGAGTCCTTACCAAGTACCAATAAGACTTCTCCACACTAACGTGCAGGCCTAGGACAGCCAAGAGATGTAGAACTGTATATACTTCTTCTGAGTTGGTGAAGTACTGTGAGTAGACGTTTCTATTGTCTCTTCCTGCAGAAGGTGATCCATCTTAAGAGAAACAGTAAGGTTGGGGACAGTTCATTTTGAATACTCTAGGTGGGTGAAACAAAGTAAACTATCGAGTAACCCAGCTTGATGATGGTGAAAACCGTGGTGTTGATGGTGGCTACTTCTCACTTGGAAAACATTCCAGCTGCCCTTCACAGAATGACTCAACAAGTTACACATTAGAGATTAGCGGAGAGGATCTTTGGTATTAGAATATTTCTGTTATTTTGAGGACTGGCTCTCGTGTCCCTACCATGGAGTTCTTTAAAACACATGGGGAAATATTTACCTCAGGAGCTGAGATCAAGGGTGAAGCAGATCTCCATTAACCTTCCCTGGGTTTGTTTCTCTTTACATTTTTTTTCTTTGGCTTTGTAAGTAACAGAGCTAATCTCTTCAGCTCTAATTTTACTGTCTGTTGCTGACTGGGTTCTGAAGTGGTCAGTGTCCACGACTCTGAAATCCGAAGTTGAAGTGGCTGAAAATGGAACACACAGGTTTCTGTGCCATCAATGCCGATTATCCAGTCATTGTCTCAGAGGTAGAGAGAGTCCTCCCACAGTGTTGCATGGAGACTGGTGGACTTGGTTGTGCCTTGCTTGCTTTGTAAATTTGAGGAAGTGGAGACAAGTCTCTAGTGTGTACTATTCCCCAAGGCCAAGGAGACACAGGTTGCAGCCAACAGCTGAAAGTAGCTTTTCCCTTCACTGTCGACACAGTTGTCCTCTGCACCACAGAGAGGCAATGAGAGAAACATAGGAAAGTAGGAAAACTGATCAGAAAGACAGAAAGTGGGAAGTGATGACTAAGTGTGTGTGTGTGTGTGTATGTGTATATATTATATATATATAGAAAACTAGTATTCAGAAAGGGTGCCTCTGAAGATGTATCCAAAACACTGCTTCTGCTGCAGCAAACAAAAAAGAACTGGGCAAGATGAGACTTCTCCCCCTCGGGTGTGCACAGTCAAGAACATGCCTCTGAGGGGACAGAATTTGTTCTTGCCTGAAAACTAGCTCAAAGTTTCTGAATGGAAACTCTGCACAGCTGCAAATCCCACTAGTGTGATGCAGTACCAACTTATTACAAATCAGCCACTGCCATTATCACTGCAGCTTGCTCATTAATTCAGCCTAACATGACTCATTTTAAAAAAGTATTTGTGCACTCCAACAGCAGTTAAAATACAAATGGAAGGCATTCAGATTTTTAAAATTTCAAATCTATCTACCAATCACAAGGCTCGTAAAAACACTTCATGCCATGGAACCTTTCATAACTGTCATTGTCCAGCTTCTCACTGGCAGCAGCCATCCTGCTATAATAAAGGCAAACAGATTCCGACAATATTCCTTAAGGCATAAGCCTGGAAGCAAATTTCCTACTTGCTTGTACAGCTATTAAAACACTATTGTGCTATACATTAAACAGGAAACCATTTAAATAGCTTTATGGAGTTTCCCAGGATAATATCTTTGAACATTCAGTACCTAGTGTAATACCAAAGGCAATTTATTTAAATCTCATTGCCTTAGTGTATTCTTTTTTGCATTTTCTTTTCTTTAAGACCTACAAGTACAGGAAAAATTACTCTATGAAGTTCCCTAAACACAGTGTACATCTCTCTCTCTTTTTAAGTACTGAATGCCATTCTGCGGGCTAACATTACACATAAGAATGATTACAACCCAGGAAATAAATGGCTTGAATGTAATGCGCCATCATTAAAATCCTCTCTTATATGTCTCAGTGGAGCATCCCTTACCCAGTGCAAGGCTGGCTATACTCCAAGGATGGTTGACGGTGCTCTTTCCTTTCCACTGTTCCTCCCAAATCTACCACAATGGCCTGAGGCAAGCATCTCTCATCCTGGAGGGCGGCAGACATCGAGTCAGCAGAACAGTTGCTCACGATGCTGGACCGTGAAGAGATCTCACTGTGACTGGAATCTGAGAAATTCTCAGATTTGGCAGATGGTATGAGGGCATAGCCTAATTGTGACAGGAGAAGAGAAGAACATTAAAGAATTCAGACAGCTTTACTTATCACCTGGCTTAACACCACATCATACCCTTTCACAGACAAAATTATTTTAACCAATTTATTCCCCCCTCCCACATGTTCAAGTAAGGCTGCTCGTCTGTTTGTAAGGGGAAACAAAATCAGAGCAGAACAAAGCTTCACTAATTGCTTTGCACATTTATCACAGACAAACAAATAGCATATTTGTGACATGATAGAATGAAACCAGAAGTTAAACTCCATTGGTACAAGGGATAGAGCTTCTTCAAAAGTCAGTCAGTAGACCAGACCACCAAATTTCAAGACTCCTCATCATTTTCAGAACATGAAGAGAAAGAAATATGGCAGCTATTAACTGAAACTTCCCCTAAAATCCTTAACAGAAGGAAGACAAATCCCCCAGTCCCCAACAACACCAAGCTACTACTGTGTGTCCGCAAAAGCAAAACTCAAAAGGTTTTTACAAGTTAAAGAAAATATAAACTTAGAGACATATACAAAAAACGTACAGGAATTCTGCTCACTAAAATGCCATAAAATTCATGAATTGAAGTAAAACCTACTAGCTTCCATTTCTAATAATCACATCAAGTCCTGAGAAGGGTACTTAGCAGCAATTTATGGAGTCACAGAATCAAATGGTCAAGATTTTTCTTCACTGTTCCTCTTCAGGCTATGTTTGTATGTGTTTGAATACTTCCTCAAGAAATAAAATTCTCACACCATTCATAACAATAACTTCTGTTTGAACTGGGACACTTCTATCCTTAATTTATTCCAATTATCACAAACTGACCTTTTGCCCTCCTTTCAATTAATGGTTGGGGGTTTTTTTTCTATTAACAACATAATGCTATTCATAAATGGATCTGAATAGATTTTAGGTAATAGTCCTTTATCAGATTATTTACTGCCATGTCCCAGTATAAATATACCACTAAATTGAAACTTTTCCCTTTCAGGAAATTGAAACCAGCAGTTCATTTAGAGCAGCAGCATAACTTTTAAGCAAATCATTGCTGTTTTCAAAAACCACAAATACACCTTTCTCAGATTAGACTCAGAGCAAAATTAAAATTAGCTTTTTTCATCCCTGAGAATTTTGACAATATGAAAAGTCAACACAAAATCAAAAATGATAACTGTTCAGAGAAGAAAACTAAAGACTAGTTTATGCCAAGGTATAAATGGTTTGCTTTGCTTGTATGATGATCCTGATTATAATCACAAACATCGTTTTGATCTAATATAATTAAATAACTATAACAGTAATCCTAAATAGGTCTATTCAATGGAGCTTACTCCCAGGAAAAGCGTTGTAGGATTGTTCTGTTACTCTACTTTTTCATGGTTTTATATAGTTTAATTTGATCTTCCATTAAGCTACCTTCAGGCTTTAAAGAGATTTCTCAGCTAACATAACTAGTTGTATAAAATTCTACTGTATTTGGCTACAAGTCAGCCTACTAGTTAGCATATCAGGTGCACATGTTGTGGTATATTCCAGGGTTATATTGGGGGGGGGGATAAGCCAATACCTCTATGAAGTATTAAAAAGTTTTTTTTAAGAGAATGGGTGGTTATGATATATTCAGCAGCAAGCAGAAGAAGAGAGTAAGGCAGTTTGCTTGTGTCAAATACTGAGAATCCAGTGCTTTGTAACCTTCTAGACCAATGAAACCAAAAGTGGCAGAGAACTCAAAAGGTGGGGAATGGATGCACTAGATTCTCCTGCACCACACGGTGGCAGTTTTACATTTTGAAAATATTTATTGAAGTGTATCCCCTTTTCCTTTTTGAAAATAAATGTTTTATAGAATTCAGTATTTCTTTTGATGAGGGAAGGGTTAGCACAGAAGCTATCTGATTCAGGAAGGAAACGAGCGGTACAGGCAGTATTGAAAGGAGTTTCTCGTGATATGTCACTGTAAAGAGAATCTAGGTATTTGGACAGCAATTGATAGGACTGGGAGTAGCAAGGAGCAAAAAAAATGAGAAGTAGTAGTGTGCCATGCAATAGGAATCTCTCTACAAATAGCATGGTTTAGCAAAATATCATGCTTTTTACACACTAGCACTATCTGCAAAAACCTGACTGTACTAACATGAGATTGTAAAAGGAAGATCTTTCTACAAACTGCAAAAGGACCTGCTTAATCTATCAACTATGGATATTTTAGAACAAGGTGTGTCTAGTTCCAACTAAGATCTATGCCAGTAACAGTTTGGGATGGAATCAGTAAATAAATTTGAACTCATGTTCAAGTGGAGTCTAATCAGTGGTTAGGTGATTGGCTACTAGGGGTGTGCATACAGGTCTTCCCGAGCCTTAAATATACCCAAAAATACCTTAGTGGTATTTTCCAGGTATATTTTGGCATCCCAAAGGTATCCAAGATTTTTTTGGAAAACTGAATTAAATCCTGAAAAAATCCTGGATATTTTCGGTAGCCAGGAAGATTAGGGAAACAGTTTCTGGGAAACTGCTCCCCGCCTATCAGCTGTTTCCCCAGTCCTTTTTTTCTTCTGCTGTTCATTTAAAATAGGCTGGTTAAAAGGACTATAGAAAACATTGGGGAAACTGCTGATAGGCAGGTAACAGTTGAGAAGTGGGGAAACTGCTCCCTGCCTATCAGTTGTTCCCCTTATTGGGGGAACAGCTGAGAGGCTGGGAAACTGCTCCCTGCCTATTAGCTGTCCCTCCCCTTTTCTTCTGCAGTCCCTTTAAACCAGGCTGGTTTAAACAGACTGCAGAAAAGACTGGGGAAGCAACTGAGAGGCAGCAGCTGCAGCTGACCTGTGTTTTGCAGCTTTGCCATTCCTGGGTTTGTTGGTTTTTTTGTCTTTTGTTTTTTTCTATCTCAGGTCTATTGGACCCAAAAATAAAATCGGATTTCCAAAAAATCACAGATCTGAATACTTTGCCTGAAATTTTGAGGGTCCAATAGACTCAAGCTGAGAACCCCCCCCAAAAAAAACAAACAAACCCCACATGCACACCCCTACTGGCTATGTAACTCTGTTCTACCTTAAGAAACAACCCCATCAGAGAGGAAATCTCTTCCAGTTCCCATGGATGTTTAAAGAAAATGTTAGAAGGGGATGTAAGAGCCCTTTTCAAGTGAACTTTCCACAATTTGTTACTGTTTGCAATCCCATCTGTGTGTATGCTCTCCCCTCTCCTTTATTACATTTGGTATCTTGCTTTTATTTCCCTGCTCTCCATTTCCTTTTGATTTTGCTTCTGAAATGTCTATTGGTTCTGTACCTTTTATGTGCTAGGGATCTTGTATCTTCAACTCCTGATTTATTTATCTTTTTAGAGAAACAACAGCTGGCTGCTCCCGTGTGTGTGTGTGTGTGTGTACATGTGCTTGATCTGCATGATCTAGGTGGATTTTACCCCCAACCCACAGATGGAAATTAGAGCTGGGTGCTGGGGTCCAACAATATAGTTGCAAGAAACTGTGACCCCATCACGCTCAGGCTGCTTTTTTAATCCCCTCCCTCATCAAAGCAACTTTCCCATGCATTACTGGACAGCAGCAGGCTTTGTTACTAGCCCACGTGCCTAAATTTCTCCCTCTCCACACACATATCTTCATCTGCCCCCTCACATGGCACTTAACGATGTGGTTCCTTGTGCTCCAGGTCTCCTCTCCTCTAGGGGTGGGGTGGGTTGGGGGTGCAGATAGAAGAGATGCTGCCAGAGTGCATCTGCATTCTGTTTTAACAGTGGGTGCAAATGAGGACCCCCCTCTTTGCCAAGAGAGAGTTTCTAAATCCCAAGCTTCTCTTCAGCCTGCTCCTTTCAATCTGAGCTATGTCCCAGGACAAGCCTGCACCTCCCCACCACCCATTCCATGCAGTAGGCTGCTTGAGAGCTAACTGGCTGACAGCCAGTGCTGGGCCCAATAGCCCCAAGTCATCCTTGTTTCCCTCCCATTTTCCATGCAGGCACAAGTGGTCCTCTCAGCACATGTCTGGGAGCCTGTTTTCTCATTTTGCTGATATGTCTACATAATTAGCTGAGATTTCTAAACAAGCTAAGACTAGCATTGTCATTTTATAAATATTTACTTGGAAGTAACTTGTGCAGGTCTGCAGTGGAACTTCACATGCACAGGAGCAGGCTTCAAAACCTAAGTCCTACATGTAAATGATGCACTTGTTACTTCTGTTAGACAAGCTGCTGCTATACCAGTTCAGTTTTCTTTCTTTCTTTCTTTCTTTCTTTCTAAATTCAATTTATAGCCCGCCCTCCCCGCAAACGCGGGCTCAGGGCGGCCCAGAAATAGGCATAAGCCATCACATAAAACACGTTAAAACCATATAAAATCATTACTACAATATTACAATATAATAAGTGCTCTAGATGTTCCAGAAATATAAATAAATAAATAAGGTTGGGGACCCCTGGGTCTACACTGGTAGCTGTAACTGCCAAAACTGTATGTTGTTTTCACACAAGTAGCTTCAGATACTAAGTAACCTTCACCCAGCTGCATTTCAGGCACATAAATGAAGCAGGCACTGCATGCTAAGGTGCACTGAACACAAGAACATGAGAACATGACAACACAAGAACATGACAACAAACATATTTCACACCAGAGAAATATGGCCCATTGTTAATTAGCAAGCTGTTCATCCACAGCACAGAGCTTGGAAAGTGGGCTGTGGAACACAACCATGGAAAGTAGATCAGAACATGCTACTGAAGCTCCACTTCTAGAAAAGAAAAGGAGCAACAAGTCTCAGTTATCACCAGAAGCTGTGCTTGCAAGACTTCTAAGAGAAGAAGAAGACTGTGAGATAGGTGGGGCTGAGAGAGCTTTTTTGAGGACTGCTTCTGAAAGCACGGCTCTGAGTGAACTGTGGCTGACCCAAGGTCACCCAGCTGGCTGCATATGGAAGAGTGAGGAATCAAACCCAGTTCTCCAATTAAGAGTCCACCGCTCCTAACCATTACATCAAACTGGCACCAAGAGGCATCTAAAGTGTGTATAACTTCCCATCTTCCAATTTTAATATTCAAAATTACAAGTAAAATATTTACAAATGTATACTATGCCAGTCTTTTCATATTTGGGAAAAAAATCCAGATGTAGCCACATATATATGAGAAAATATGAATGCACATGCATAGTTTAAATACATTTTTGAAATCCAACATAAGATGGACATTGTGTCAGATCGTATTCCTTCTTTTGTGCCTCCACTGTGGACAGAATAGAGAAGTATTGTTTCCATGGCTACTGGCCAAATGTAACACATTACTGTCTGCATCCTTCTGTTTTCCACGTCTATCCCTATCTTGCTTGCACTCTGATTCCATAACACAGATGAAAGCTGGTCTTTCCCTGGAGACACTCCTTTCCCTGAAGAGAGACCTCGTTCTTTTCCTGAACTTGTACATACGTTCTGTCTTCTCTCTAGCATCCTGACTCTCGCTCTTTTCAGTACAGACTGATCTTTCTGCTCTCCTGCTAGTCATCTGCTGGATTTTCTTTTGCAAATAAGCCCCACCTATTCCATAGCTGCGTTGTCCACTGTTCTTGTTGCTGGCTTCACTGGCAAGTGATGAAGAAGAGCCAGAGAGATTAATCTGATTGCAGTTATCAGATCTCTGGGAGTTACCCACTACAAAGAAAGAAACATAGAAAGTAAATAACACAGTAACAGTAAAACAATGCTCTTAGTGTTGCATTTGGATCTAGTAGAAAAGGCAATATAACCTGCAGTTCAGTAAACCATGGAAGTAATGTGGATGTTTGATTAATCTGAAAATCGCACATCTAATTTAAGTTGTGTAATGAGATGCTAACAAAGATAAAACAGGAGAGGATATTTTTATCAAAACAATGCTGTCCTTAGAACAAGAGTGTGTCCTCCAGATACCCCTTAACATGTGGGGTCGCTCAGGGGACACTTCTCTCCACAATGTTGTTTAACATCTACATGTGTCCCCTCACTCAGCTGGCACGGATCTTCGGTCTAGGGTGTCATCAATATGCTGATGACACCCAGCTGTATCTGTTATTGGATGACCACCCAAATACTGCCCTAGGAAATCTGGTCGTGGTTGGGTGGTTCAAACAGAATAGGTTGAAACTGAATTCAGCAAAGATGGAGGTTCTGTGGCTGAGGAGGGGGAACTTCAGAGTTGGGATATAGGCTGCCCACTCTTGACAGGGCACCACTGACACCGGCGCAGTCCGTCAAGGGTATGGGAGTGATTTTGGATTCCACCTTAAATATGGAGGCCCAGATCATGCACATTGCCAGACTGGTGTTTTTTCACCCTCCCCAGGCTCACCAACTAGCCCCCTTCCTGTCGGGCCCCAACCTAGCCACGGTAATCCATGCAATAGTCACCTCCAGGCTAGACTACTGTAACTCACTTTACGCTGGCCTGCCCTGAAACTGACCCGGAAGCTCCAACTGATCCAGAACGTGGTGGCGCAAGTCCTGATGGGAACATCATGGATGGCACATAGACATCCAGCACTGCACCAGCTACAGTGGCTCCCAGTGGAATACCGAGTCAAGTTCAAGGTTTTGGTATTGACCTACAAGGCCTTGGGTGGTCAGAGACCGACATAACTATTGGACCATCTCCTCTGTTATGTCCCTGGAAGAGCATTACGTTCTTCAGATAACAACTTGCTGGTGGTCCACTCCCCGGCTTTAAAGCTATCTGGCTGTCTTTGACCTGGGTCAGGGCCTTTTTGGATCTGGCCCCAAACTGGTCAAACTCTATGACAAATACCATCAGGGCCCTGCGGGACCATATGCAATTCCGCAGGGCCTGTAAGGCAGAGATGTTCTGCCAGGCCTTTCTGCCCCAACTGCTTTCCGTATCTGTTTTACGGAAACTCTTCCCCACTGCCCACAAAGCAGCCAGCAGTCTGTAATGGGATACATTAATATATGCCATCTTTTTGTTTGAAATATCTTATTAAGGTTTTAATTGTTTTATCTTGATGTTTTTATGAATCAAGTACATCACCCAGAGCCCTGAACTGCAGGGATTGGATGATTAACAAATTTAATTAATAAATAAACAAACAAGAATTGTCAACTACCAAAGGAAAAGGGGCATTTAAAACACAGAGCCCAACAATTCTAATATCTCAAATATATGATATATATCAAATATCTATCAGTGACTTGTCCCCTGATAAGTACCTTCTATTGACAATTCAAACGTTTCTGCAATTCACTATGTGAGGCATCCATTACTACAAATTATGACCTTTTTCAATTCAAAGGCCAAATCCAGAAATAATATATAAATACGGTGACTAGAAGGCCACTCATATCGAAATCCTTTTTAAAACCATAATCTTCTCCATAAAGTTGACATTCCTTGCCCCAATGAACTATGTCCCACTATAATATCCAGTCTTTGTCTTCTGAGCTACAGAGTAATCAAGATCCTGAATGTTAATGTTATAGACTAGCATAAAAGGTTCCTCCTGGGCTCCGTCCTACCTTTGCGTGGAGAGCCCTGAGGAGAAGCAGGGAGACTGGAATGCAAAGAAAACACCATAGATACATTATCTTCTTGTTTTTTATTGTTTACATCTTCAGATAAACTCATTGACTTCTGAGGAGATCCTGCACCTATGCCAGTAACAGAAAGTTTTTAAAAAAGTTAATAATACAAATATGGAGAATTCCTGTCATGGAAACTGTTTGCAGTTACCAAGGTTGAGTAAATGAAGTGCACACTTTGTAAGAGAACTGTGCTATGGCTATGATCCACAATTTTCCAGTTATTCGTTCATGCATTCCAAGCTCCAACCACATTCAAGTTTAGCTTACAATGAAACACTATAAAGCCACCAAGCATAGCTTGAGGGTAAGACCGCACACTTCCTTGCAGTTTCTCTCTACAGCAGCTTACTTAGGAATAAGCCTTCTCAGAGTAGAACTGACATAGGCTTAGTTGGGAGTGATGCACACACACCCATCTTGCCACTTTTGGGAAGTAATCATGCTCTGCACTACTTCACCAACTAAACTTCCCCAGAATGGAGCCATGTGTTAGTCTGATTCACAACTTTCTGCACTATAGGTCTATGTGACTCAGCCTGTTTGATTTGTAGAAAAGACTAGCAACTTCAAAGGGACATTATAGACAATGTACTGTATTTTCAATCACACTGGAGAAAGTGCATAGTTTTGTTTCATTAACTTGCTTGACAGTATAACAGTACTACATAGTGAGCTGATATGAGATGCCAGTATCCAAACCTTGTGCAAACTGGGTGCCCAAGGATGGAGGTTAGTCCTGGATTCATTCACAAAGGTTCACTTAATTGCCTGGCAAGTTTCAGCAGTGAGCTTAGTTTCATTCGACAGTTGAAAAAAATAGGATAACATTAATTTATGTAGAACACAAACTGTCTCACACTGTCCAAAGATAATGGAAACAAAATCATTCTCTTGTTTACATTAATTCAACAGTAGATGCAATGTATCTAGGGAAAAAACCAAATCACTCTCTCTCTTGAACACTGAGAGATGATGCAATGTGTCAAACAGTTAAGAGCTTCCTGTTTATTTTAGTATTTTTACCAAGCAAATATCCTTTGACAGACAGAAATGCAGATTTCAGTACTGATCAGCAAATGCTGAATTCTTATTAGTCATGTTGCTCATTATAAAAATGCTTCTGATGTCTTTCTGTTTGAAAGAATAGGAGAAAAAACATGAATTGAAAGAACAGATCCTGATGCTTTTTAAACTAATTTGGAACAGAAATCAGTGGATTCTTGGCTAATGTCAGTTCCACAAGAGGCCTGGAAGGCTTGTATCCTTGAGATAGGTTCTTATGAAAACATGTGATTTTTTTGTGAACAGCTCTATATGATCAACAGGCACTTAATGCATATTGGGGAAAGAAAATCGCACAGTCTTCCATATCACTGCACTCTCTTTTTAGATCTGTTTATCCAAGTCACCATGGGGCAACTGGTATTCAGCACTGGTGAGAAGGGATTTGGTGAATTCCAAGGGTGTCTTGGCATCAGAATTTCTGCAGCGTCTACTTTCTTAAAAATATTTGTTAAAGGAGATGCTGCTGAAACACACACAAAAATTCCTTCAAAGTGAAAGATTTTTATTATTAAAAATAAATATTAATTGATAATATGAAAGTGGTATTTTATAATGTAACACAACAGATTGTTATGCTTTCGCAAGGCTATATGGCAGAAAGCTTGAGATAATGGAAGAGAAACAAAAATTACTACCAGTTCTACAGCAATGTGCAACTAACTAACCAAATAAATACTCACTGAAAGTAACATGGTCCTTTGCAGGTCCTTTTTTTCTTATAGGGTACAAATTAACAGCTGGAACTTGAAGAACTTGACTCATTCTGTTTTGTTGATGAAGGTGAGCTTTTGCAGTTTGACCAACAGATCTCAGTGGTATTGGAGACATTTCAGAAACTTTTGTTCCTCGTCTTTCATTTACATTTTTTGTCACTGATACAGCAAAAAAAGGAAGAATTAAGTATATTTGTGTTTTCTAAATAGCTAACCGTTTAATAAACCTAAGGGTCTCAACTAATATCGGATGACCATTGAAGAAGCAAATTATATGCTATTATTAACATTATTCCATGCACACATCTGGTTGTGCTGTGAGGCTAATTTTGAGTTATACTAGATGATTTCCAGTAGATGGCACACTTGACACACTACTTTTCTTTGTTATGAAGATGCTCACCCTACTCAAATCCTGAATCTGCTGCTATTCCTACATTCAAATGCAGCTTTGGAAGCAACAGATTGCATTCCATGAATCCCTTCTGCTAACGGTTGTGCTTTACTCTGGTGCAAGGGGCTTTTTAAGACAAGCCACTCAGGGAAAGGGACCTTGTACCAGAGCAAAGTATGAATCTATGGGATCCAACCCAATAAGAGGTGCAATCCAGGATGCAGCCCTCTCCTGTTCTTTAGGTGGATGCTGTATGGATGTCTGATTGTGGTTTCCATACAGAGATTTTCTAAATATGATAGCGATTTATACGTGCAGATCACTGAAGTTCCTAATCCAAAGGGTAAGCTTCTGCTATTTTCCTTTCCTTTCATCCAATAAAACCTCTACGAGGCATAGATCTTGAGCAATGAAACTTTTGTTATTTTCTACACATACAAATACACCACATGAGAAATTTCCACTAACAGAAGAGGAGCATGACTTTGTTATCTTCCCCTTCCCACTGCAGCCCAATGTACTGTTCTTGGGGAATTGTCTGCAGCAGCATGCACAGGTAGCTGGAGATCTGCAGTGGGAAGAGAAAAATCAGCAAAAATCTCCCATTGCCTTGCATCCATGGAAATACTCTGCTGAATCCATCCTATACATTTGAAAGTGTCTATGACAGAGTTTAACAGACTGAAGGAAAACCTCTTAAAGGTTGCCCTTCTGTCATCTGTGTAGATTTAGCATGTATATGAAATTAAAATAAAGCATGCATTCAAATGTTATATTTCTGTATGTAGTTATTTACCAACTTAAGAGAGGAGGAATTTTGACTTCCAAATAAAGAAACAGCTATGTTTTTCTTATTTGTTTGTATACCCTATATATGTGCTCTGTACGTGTACAGAAAAACTAGTATACCACTCAAGATCAATTATAAATTTTAATGGAATATGTCCCGCATGAAAAATTCAGAGCTCTTAATTAAAAGCTTTAAAAAGTTAAGCAGTAGATGAAGAGTCAAAAAGAAGCTATAATGAAAGTTTAATATAATAGGTTTCAGTCAATCAGAAATGCACAAAGGATCTTGCTGGCATGCCAAAATCAAGTCTCCTGCTTTCTAATACCACATTCAGAACTCTGTTGTACTTTCACCCTCTCAGATCTGGTGAACCACCAACATACTTGTGGTCAGGAGATCACACGGCATGTGGCTAGTCAACAATCAGCAAAGCTATGGTGAGCAAAGGGGAAAGTCAGAACAGCTCTTGGCCTAGAGCTACAAGAGGGTGGCACCCAGTTCTCTCATCAGGAGTTTCTGAGCTTGTTCCTATTTTGCAGCACTGCCACCTTCTGTGCACAGCTGCTAGGCCACACAGCCTCTTGGGAAAGAAGAGAAGGTCTGTGTGAGGGAAAGACTTGTCTGGTAAGTTCATGTTAGAGATGCATTTTAAGCCAGTTATTTCTTAAATGGTATCTCAGTCTCTCAGCTATTATATTTTATCTACCCAACATCAATCTGGATTAGAATTGGAACACAGTCTTCAAAATAGTTTTAATGCTGCCATTTACTAAGCAAAACAGTTTAAAATTTTCTCCAATGTTTTGTTTCTTTAGGATCCAATAATTAATATTTAGGTATCATTAGTCATATGTAATATTTGCAGTTCAGAAAATTAATTTACTGAACTAGAATATGACATAGGTGAAAGAGGCCTATTTTAGCACTGCTTTTACAACAGCCCTTTTGAATCATTACACAGTGGAAATATGTCTCACTAATATGGACAACCTCCCCCTTCTTTAGGCTGGTATTGCATTGGGCAGGGGGTTGGACTAGATGGTCTGTATGGCCCCTTTCAACGCTTATGATTCTATGTATTTACTAATAATCATATAATTCATTTTTCTGTGCCCTTCTGTTGGCTTCTGTTCTATTTGTTTTCTTTGTCAGTCCTTAATTCTGTAAAGTGCAAATCTGGCAAAAATAGATCTGATCTACTATAGGATTTTTTTGTCAGCCTTGTGATGTGATGCTCAGATTAACAACTGCAGGTCAAAATGAGACCTATCATTTCAAGTTTGTGCAAATTCAGCCAAAACCCAAAGTCAAACACAGCACCAAATATGCATCCTCCCCCCCCCTCTACACACACACACACACACACACACACACACACAAAAGACATCCTTCTAAGTTAAATGGCATAAGCCACCAGTTTAGCTATGAAGCTAAGTACTTCTTTTACTTACAAGTGCTATATGCAGGTTCGCACTGAAGTGACATTCCTTGGAACTTTTCTTCATCTGTTTCCACTTTCAGATTAGACAGGTATTGTTTAACCTTCCTGGCCATCTGAGCATCCTCATACAGCTTCTTGGCATTTAGAAGGGAACTGCGCCGGGCACGTTTTTTGTGAGCACCTCCTTGTACATCCAACATGTTTGAGTTTGTGCTGCCCTGGCTCAATGATCTGCAAAATAACATAGCCAAGCAGTTAAGGTTCACCTTCCCTTTAGCAGCAAAGAAACAAAGCAGCAAACGTTGAAGCCAGGTCACATAAACATCCTTCTGTTAAAAAGCGCATGCTGATGTCAAGTTAAAGAAAGATGAATAGTGGTCAAATAATATATTTCCTAAAAATGGTAACAGCATAAACAGAAGTAGTTTTATTGGAAGTCTGCAATGATAAAGAACCGGGCAAAGGTTACAGAAGTTCCCCCTTCATAATTCTAACTAAGCCCCTCAGGCTACATACCCATATTTTAAATCTGGGTTGGACCAAAAGATGGATTTCCTGGGAGTACTGAATTCAGCTCTGTTTAAGTAATTCAGTCCCAGGGTATAAGCAAAAGACAAGTTGTCTACAGAACTAAACTCACTTCACTGTGTTGCCAAATGCCTTCTAGAGGTCAAAAATCTGAGTTAAAACAAAGATGTGAATCCTCCATATAAGAAGCATCTCATTGTATTAATCAATTCTCTGGGCCCATCTCCTGCATAACTAAAGTTATATTTCATTCATACTCATGGACATATCTGGACTAGTACCATTGGAAAAATACAGACTCCGATTTATGACAAGACTGCAATGTATTCTATGAAACACAAAGATTATTCTCAGATTTCCTGAGATGCTGTTTTGATTTAACCTTTCCTCTTCTAATCCAAGCAAGCAAGCTGACTGTGATCAAGAGATTTGGGTCGAAAAAGTCTGTACATGTGAACTGGATGGTTTTGTTTACACTTTTACCCCTTCAGGTTAAAAACTGAATACGAAACATGGGTAGTTTCATAGAACAGACTACCTGAAAGAAGCTAAAAAGTCACTTAGCTGCATGTGTGGGATAGAATTCTTGCAATGTGACCAATACTTGCAGAATGGGAGCATGATATTTTGAAAGCTGATATAGAATTATTAACTCTCAAGAAGGCCTTAGGGTTCCAACCACATTTATAAACACCCTGACAGGACATCTATAACATAACCATCACCTCTGGACACAAACAAACTCTGACCTCACTAACAAGTAGCTTAATAGCTTACAAGGAAGGACGTCTTGTTACTTTAAGACCAAACAGATGCAGCACTAGGAGATCTATCAACAGATTTGAAAACCCAGTGGTTTCTAAAGGGAAACAACAGCCACACAAGGACTCAGTTCAGATGATGGTTTAAACCTTTTCCTCCTCATGATCTCTCCCTCCATAAAACTTTGCCTGTCCTTATTTTCCTTCCCACATATGTGTTTGGGGGTAAGGGTCAGTTTAGAATAGAAATCACATAGCCAAGGGTTAAACTCACTACACCTTGCACTGCTACAGTGTACCCCCAGCTCTGTTAATAGGGGACACAGGCAGCTATTCCCTTTAAAAATGCTTTGTTGTTGTTCAGTCACACAGTCAAGTCTGACTCTTCGCGACCCCTTGGACAAGATCACGCCAGGCCCTCCTGTCTTCCGCCATCCTCTGATTTCCAGAGTCATGTTTTGTGCTTTTACTTGGTCAAGTATCGTTAAAGGACTAATTTTAATAACAATAAGATAATAATTTTTAATATTCAGAGGATAGCAACACATTATAAAACCAAATTATTAAAATGTTATCAATTTAAATTGCTGGGTCCTTGTAATAATTGTGAAACAGTGACACTGACATTTTAAAAATATATAATGAATTGTAAATTTTAAGTGTTGGTTAAGGTTTTTTTCCCTTTGGCTTCTATGCTAGAACACCATGATCTGCTACCATTTCAAATATTTTAAACATTTTAAATAATAAAACAGAAATAAACTAACAAAATAAAAAGTTAGCTTTTTAAAGCTAGTAATGATATAGCAGGACTGTAAGAGAAGCTTTGCTATTCTACTGCTTTTAATTGTTGCTGAAAATACAAGCAGGCCCTGTTATATTTATATCAGGACCACAAAGGTAGCTATCAATTAAAAGGAGAACATTATAAAACTATCATAAACCAAGAGACCCAAGAATTAAAAACATAGGGCAGGAAGGAGGGATCATTGAGGGAATCCCAGACAAAACAAAATAGTCTTCAGTTGCTGGCAGAAGTCAGTGACAGTATGGGACAGACAAATGTCTCTGGGGGGGGGAGTTCCACAATTTTGGTGCTTTGACTGAGAAGGCCCTCTTTGTGTTTTAACCCATCTAACCCCAGAAGGCGGGGCACCCAAAGCAAGGTTTCAGAAGGTGACTATAGGTTCATAGGAGGTCCTTAAGGTATGCTGGTTCCTGACCCTATAGGGCTTTAATGGTCACCTTGACTTCAGCCTAAAAACAAATTATGAGACAGTGTAGATGGACCAAAACTGTAGTAGTATGGTCAGTATAACCCACTCCAGCAAGCATCTTGGCTGCAGCATTCTATATCAAACTAAAGTTTCCAAGCATTTTACAAGGCCAGCTCCATGTAAAGTGTATTGCAGTAAATTAATCTATATATTACCGAGCATGCATCACAGTGGTCAGATCTTTTCTGCCAAGGAAAGGCCGCAGCTGCCTATCTAGTGGAAGCTGGTAAAAGGCTTTTTAAGACTCCTTTTGGTCTTAACAAATGATACTGTAAATGAATTAAGGAAATTTCCTCTTAGAAGGAAAGCTGCCACATACAAAATGGCAGTCTTGCTAAAAGAGAATCCATGTTGGTCAATATATAGCTGAGCGCTGGGGTTTGTGATCCTCTGCTTTTATCAGGCATCCCTGTGCTGTGCACCAGGCTACCCTAAAATTCAGAGCAGCTTGACAAATGCCCTTTAAATCTGCATAAGTAACTCTATGGCTGGGAAGATGGGAGATATGAGAGGCCCCAATTGTAGAAAGAGTATCTGATACAAAAATATAAAAATAAGAGTCTGAAAATGCACACTGATTTTATGGTATATGTTCCATGATACCCAAGGAATTATATGCTTGAACCCTGTAGTCAAGAAGGGCAACATCAATCCAAAAACACTTTTGTCTTACTTGCGATTCAATCCCAATACGACGTACAAGCCAGTAAAGTTCTTGATAGGAACAGTCCTAATGAAGTGCTGGCAAGTGCTCCATCCTCTTTCCCACCACCACCTACTTCTACTTTTATACTGCTCTCCCCCCAAAGTGGGCTAAGAGCGGTGTAATGCAGGGCACCAAGACAATCCTTTTCAACTACTACTACCACCACCACCTACTTCTACTTTTATACTGCTCTCCCCCCAAAGTGGGCTAAGAGCGGTGTACAACATTTTACATCAAGGAACATAAAAACAGTCCATTAATCTAAGTATACAAATAAAATACAGAAATCTTAAAACAACAGTTGGTGTAAAGAGTATAAAATCTATATGGTGTCAAAGTACAAATGTGATCCCCAATGGCAGTGGGGGAGAGTGAGAAGCCACTAACTGGCCAAACTGCTGCTGTCCTCAACCATATGCTTGGTGGAACATCTCTGCCTTACAAGCCCTGTGGAACCATGACAAGTCACGCAGGGCCCTGATGTCATTTGGCAGAGAGTTACATCAAAAACTGGATTCTCTTTGGGCCAGGGACTTCCAGCAGATGTTGATCTCCTGAGTAAAATGCTCTCCGGGGAACATACCAGGAGAGGCAGTCCCACAGAGATGTTGGTCCCTGACCATTTAGGGCCTTGTAGGTCAGAATCTAATTCCAGTATTTGCAATACTGTCCTGGCTCCACTGCTGGACTTCCTGACGGCACCTAGTAGTTTTGGCCACTGTGTGACAGAATGTTGGACTGGATGGGCCATTAGCCTGATCCAACATTGGCTTCTCTTATGTTCTCAAAGTCCCAATTTGGGCAACTTAATAAAAAGAAGTTACTTTCTGTCCAAGATCTTAACCACAGTATAATCCCTGTTAATGATTCCCAATTTTCCCCTCCCCCAAGAATTTTATGCACAAATTAAGCTTAGTTTATTAAGATGCCTGCATTTGGACATCGCAACCAATTAGAATTAGCTTCCACTTCAGTCTCTGTGCCCCACACAAGGGAAGGAAGAAAGGCATATGCAAACCTGGCAATTAACCAGGTTTATGCTGATCACATAACAAATGTACAAGTTTGTTTGTAATGGCTGAACAGAGCTGAATGTATGTTTATAACAGTACACATGGTGGATAAAAGTAAGGGGAGATAACTGAAGAAGGTTCCAGAGATCCCCATGCAAGAGAGAAGGGGGGTTTCTATCCCATGATGCAGTTGATATGGAGGGAAATGGAAGCAACTTGACGAATTTCCAAGAACTGAAGTGGGGAGAAGCTTTAAAAAAAGAAAATGATAAGGACAGGGTGAGGCAGAAACAATTCTCAGGGTGCTGAGTGATAGGCGTAGCTATAGCCTAGGCTTTACCCAAGGTCTGGGAAATGCCCTGACAATGAAAAAAAGCCTAGGAAAGAGCCCACTACTTGCATTTTCTCAAAGAAAGCAGGTAAAATTTCACACATACTCTGACATTCTGCCTACATTTTCATAGCCAATTATGAGGAATTCTGCAATCATTTGTTTTAAACCGACTTTCTTAGTTTGCAGAGAATGATGTAATTCACGATTATTTTAATAAATCAGTGAGTATGCAGGCTCTTGTAGAGAGTAAAGAGGCTCTTTGCATTGTAGTGTAAGAATGTGTGTTTATTTTGATGACTTTGCACCACAGCCATTCCATTATGTAAAAAGGTAGTTCTTAAATATTCTCAAAAACATTGTATACTTTTTAAAAAGCTGGTATACCCACTTTTTATTAAGTGGATTTTAGTATTTAGTGGTATGAATGAGCTAGTTCTGCAACCAAAGATCAAATGATATGTACTCTGAAGTACCTATGTTTCACAACAGAAGGAGCACGTTTTCAGAAGGTAGAAAACATATGTATTTGAAAAGTGAAAAAGAAGGAATTTTGAGAGAGCAAGGCTCGCATGCAAGTAGATACACAAAGAGGAACAACAGGTTTAGCTAACATAGACTCATAATATTATGAAGACTGATCACTTTGATTTGTTAAAAATCAAAGCAGCAACAGGCTCAAGATGTTGCACAATGACAGATTTAACATGGGAACGTTTCACAGGTATAGACATTTATAAACTATACAATGTTAAGCATAAATTATATAACTGACAGCATTCTAGATTATAAAGCTACCAGACTAGAGATAGCTTCAGCTATTATATGTCACAGATCACATTTTTGTTTTTAATTTCTAGCCATCTGAAAACTCTAGGTATCCCTTCATTAAGAGACAGTATGGTATAAGTTCAGGTCCCCTTAATTTTAACATTTAAAACGCAAGCTATTTGAAAGGACAGGCTTGTATTACATCACTATTCTGTGATAAATAGGCAGTTTGGGACAACCGCTGTTATTTTTCTTTTCCCATTGTATAGGTATCAGAAATCCAAATTGATTTCTTCTGAAAAGCTAAATAAAAAAATATTAAGTGAAAAAATTTCAGGGTGCATATCTGCATAATATGATTTCAGTTTGGTGGTTAAGTATTCCGTTCTTCGGTATTGCCTAAGGCGATGAATATTGCTCTAAGCACAGATATATTATGTATATCATAAAACCACACAAACACACAGATGCAGTAATATGGTTGGGTACAACACACGGCTCCCCTTTTCGGAATAGGATGCCCATGGATTTTAATATAGGAAGCCTCTTAGTATGTACATTTCTTGTACAAAAATCCCATCATTCTAAAGCAGGTTATGCCAAATTTTGCCTTAATGAGAAGAAAAAAGCCTCCCCACATGCAGTTCTGTTTCAGAATTGGAGCTGCTGTCAGTAGGAAAGAACTACTGTGACAAGAAAAATATTATATTTGGGTAACTAAAGTATCATCAGATGAAGATGTTGGTTAATGCAAAGAGAAGGGTATGATCTGCAATCCATACTGCTGACTGTAATGCAGGAACATACAGGAAGTTTGCTTCTTTATCCTATCCCATCTCCCAAAAATAGACAGTGGAGAGATCATCCTTCTTTGCAAACTTATGTATACAGAGGGCTGCATATTTATTAAGAACCAGCTGAATTCCATCAAAGTGAGAATCAGGTTACAGATGTTCTCTCTCCATACAGATTTAGAGATGAATCTGTGTGGTGGTGGGAGGGAATATGTATGTATCACCAAGTCCCTCCCACTTGCTGACAATAGTTATGTGGGTCCCTAGTTGGGTCTTCATTAACCTCTCTAATGCTATAGCAGGTATCACCATGCATGGTCTCTGAACAGACTGTGGCCAGCACAGTGGAGAATGCTTCCTCTGTACTGTCAGACTGCATTATTCAGTTGTGTTCTGTCCTTGTCACGCAGGATGCAGCCAACACAGAGGTGTCTAGGCACTGGCCAATGATATCGATCAGCCAGTAGTCTACTGTTCCCTGCACAAGAACATCAAGCCCTTACTCCTCCTTGCCTAATTGAGAGTTGATTTCAAAGAAATCCACTGCTTAGAATAAAATTCCTCTGGGTTTGGGGTAAGAGGGAGAACTTCAGCAGTTACTTGTCAATGTAGCATATCCATTTTTTTAAAGCAGCAGCTGATACTCAAGAGTTAACTAACAGACAGACAACATAAAGCATTTAATCTGAATTTAATCCATGTTAATTTCACAATGTTTTTATATTTGCACATTATTTTGTTTTTGATGGGTACTATAAAAGCTTCTTTCTTAATATGAGCATCCCTCAGATTTGGCATGTTTAAGGTATAAGTATGACTGGAATTCACATTATCATCATGGGCCTAGTTCCCTTAAATTTGGTTATAGTTAGAAGCAATTACTGCAGGGTTAATAAAATGCATGCTTTGTTTCAGATGCATGCACTAATGAGGATGCGGCAAGTTAAAAATTGCATAACTTTTTAAAAGTCTATTTTGCATTAATCTCTACACTTACCCCAAACTCCTCCACCTCTTCTTCCTGTAAGCAAGAGCCATATACAATGAAGCATGTATTTAAAAGGAAAAGCAAAGGGGGAAAAATCAGTTGAAAGTCAGAAAGAAAGAGGATGTAGACAGGAAAGAAGAGAAATGAAAACTTTAATCTGGCAAAACTACTTCTCAAAACAGTGACACATGACTTTCCATGGAACTCAGACACAGAATTGGTTACAATACACAGTGAATACACAGAACACACAACAAGAGGGTAAGGAATTTTAAAGGCCCTGTGTGAGAGGTATTTTTCAAAAATTACTCTCTTCCAAACTTCAGCTGTATGCAACATTTGTCCCATAAAGATATTTGGAATATACTTCAAGAGCAATGGAAATTAATTCTTGGCTATAACTCAACCTTGGTCCCAATCACATGCAGAATAAGCCCAGCGATAGGCACGAATGCCAGGCGGATTTTAAGGGTGTGACCACATAGGAGCATCTGGCAAGTGTCCCGCACCTGTTGGCAACCCGTCTCGCTCCGCCGAAGCAGCGAAGTTAAAAAATACCGGGGAAAGTCCAGTATCAAACGGGTTGCTACAGGCCACAGACGGACTTTCCCCTGTGTGATCGCTCCAGCGCGGTCTAATGGCTTCCATTGTTGTTTCCCCCCCCTTCTCAGTATGCGCATCATCGCATACTGCCGTAGGCAGCCCTCAGGGCGGAGATGCAATTCATTGATCCTCTGTTTAAGCGAATCGAAAACAAACAGCAAAAACAAAAAACAAAAACCCAACTCACCCGCGATTGCGTCTGATCATGCAGTGGCAGGCTACGGCCGCAGCTTCAAAGAACTGTGTGATCGCGCAACTACAGGTCAATTTCCTCCGGGGTAAATAGCCTCGCTTCCCCTGCGCATTAACTTGCGCGTGTGACCGGGACCATTGAATTACAGGTGAATGCAACACTGATAGTCCCATTTTAAATATAAGCTGGTGAATTACATTTTCAATGCCAAGTATTAGACATATATATAGGCTAATATAGTGGCTTGAGTATCAGATGAGGCCTGGGTATACCCAGAGTTCAAATCCCCACTCACCATGAAAATCACTGGATGACTCTGGACCAGTAATTCTCTCTCCATCTAACTGGGTTGTTACAAAGACAAAAGAGTACTGAAGGAAGGGTGGGATAAAAATGTACAGGAAAAGCTGTGTTAACTAACATGTATGGATAACTGGAGCTGCTGGTTAACCAGATATGTCAGTTAACAAATCTTTTACTGCCATCCATCTGAGCCACTTGGCCAACATCCCCATTAACCGAACCTTTTGGTTAACCAGGTACAGGTTAACAAAGTTTTTACTATAGAAATTAAATTAATAATTATGCCTAATGCCTTTTAAATTAGATAGGACTGGATTTTTACTGCTATACTACTTTCTCTCCAAGATGTAGAATCCTAGGCTAAAGCATTACATGTTTAGGCATGTGTGGAATATTAACCTTTTCTTTAAAAAACCCCAAAAAACAGCTGTGGAAATTTTTAGAAAGACGTAGGGAGAACATTTGGGAACATCTGTATGGCAGGTGAATTAAATCTGGACTGAGCTTCTATTCATCCTTTTTTCCCTGTTACTTAGCCTGGGTGTGGCTAGATATGAAAAGAAGGGTAGGAGTTAAAATTGGCTCTTACTGCATGGCGCAGCGCCTGAAACTGTAAGTGAGCCAGGCCAGCAGATCCAGGATTGGCCTGGGATGTGGTGTTCTCTATTATTTTTTGCCTTTTCCTTGTTTGATTATTAAATTGTTTTTTGTCTTTTTTTACCTTTTTTGTTTTATTACTAAATTGTATTTTTGTACGTTGTATTTTGTAAGTTGTCATTTTTTTTCTCACTCGAGTATAAGCCGAGGGGGTGCTTTTTCAGCATGTCTTTTTTTACCTTTTTTGTTTTATTACTAAATTGTATTTTTGTACGTTGTATTTTGTAAGTTGAGCTTGGTCCCCACTGGGGAGTAAAGTGGAATAAAATACTGAGATAAATAAAAATTAAATAAGCATTGCAGATGACTCTGATAAGACTTTTAGTGCACATTCACTTTCCCATGATAAACATTAATGAACAATGAAACTAAAATAAAACATAATCATGTGGATGCACAGATGTTATAATTCATTGTACAAAAAAAACTAATGCCATTTTCGTTTTCAATGCCATACCTCTGCCTGAACATTACAGCAGGATCCATGTTAGCAGATGTCATTCTGATGACTTGACGAATCTCTTTGGCAATCATTCGGAGTTTCTCAAAATTTACTAAGCCATCCACCTTCGAATCATTTCCTGTACAATTAAAATATGTGCAAAAGAACCTTTAAGCAGTCTTGGTCAAATGCCAAGGGTCACAAAAATTCAAGTATCATGCAAAACCACTAAAATATGCCTGCGGGGGTGTGGGGGGAAATGGTATTTTTCGGGTTCTGGTATATTGAACCCCCCCCCACCGGTGGTCTCTTTAAATGCCTTCTCCAAGCCATGCCCAAATAAAAGTTGAATAATATTGGCTTTTATTCTGGCTCAGCTATATTAGTAGCTGAAAATAATCTCGAATTTATTTTCATATTAAACCCCCCCCCCAATAATGGTAACGTATTTTTTCGAGGGAGGGTTTGCTCGGATAAACCGAATGCACGCCCCTAGATGCCAGTCAAGGCACAGTGGAAATGCTAACTCCATCCTCATGGGAAGGTTATTATAGTGGCAGCTGTCAGCAGGAAGGAAGGAAATATAAAAATCTGACTATGCTCACTTTGATCTCCCAACAATAAAAGGATAAAAAAATAGATAGCAACAAGATTATAACCTCTGTTAAACAGAGAGTACTGGGCCTTCATTATTTGGGAGAAACAGAATTTGTTGTCACCGTGGTATACTGTAGCAGAATTTTTCAACTATTTGGGATCCAGAGTTATGAACATGGCTCCTGTTAATCTGGTCCTCCTGAACCCAGATTAACAAAGTCCCTTTTCCATTTCTTACTACATACATATATCTATCTTTGTACTTGTTTTAGGAGCTACACTGACCAGATGAAAGTGCACATGGAATTCCTCTATTTTAATATTCACATGAAGAAATTTTTTTGGCAGATGCAACTTGTAATTGTGCAGCACAGGCCAAATCATCATCATGGTTAATCAGCAGTACAGAAGGTCTCTCCTCTTAAATTTAGTTGCTCCAGACTGGATCATACCATGGTTTGGCACCATAAAATCAGTCCTGGACTTCTATACATGAACCCTCATTAGGGTTGCCAAGTCGCGGCAGGGGATTGTAGGTCTTCACAGAATCCTTGCCTCAGGGACAGCGAGACGTGTTGCACCCACCATCGCCAGGATCTGACGCTACACGTCGCTCTGGCAATGGGGCTCCAAACAGCCCCGTTGCCAGAGCGACACATAGCGTCATGTCCTGGCGACGGCGGTGCAACGCGTCTTTGCAAGGATTCTGCAAAGACATGCAGATCCCCCACCGCGATTTGGTGAGATTTGGCAGGCCTAACCCTCATGTCCAATTTTCTCAAAAGTTAGTTACAATTACATTCAAACTACCAAATTATGCTTTGAGCTTGCTGTGCAAACTGGGAACAAACAATTTCTTACATGCATATTATAGAGGGTTAGGTTTTTAAAAATTAATTAATGTTCTGCTGAAGTGGCCATAGTATCAAAGAGCGCTCAGATACTGCTAGTCCTTTTGGTACTGGAATATTCTCCATTATTTACCAATGAAAGAATAAGAAAAACTGAACATAGTGCCATTTAACCCATATGAAAGTTGATGTGGTTATGTTGGCATCCACAGTAAAGGCTGTCAGCAGCTGTGCACTTGAATTCAAGAGCTGAATGTAGAGACAGTATATTTATCATGCTCTGTGCAGTTTCTACAGTCTAGTCTCAAACAACATGAAGCAGGAGACTGGTTTTAATCAAAAACAGGGAAAAAAACCCTACTGCATTCTAGAAATCAATTTAGTTTGCAAGAGAATAAAGATTAAATATAGATTTGAATGCAACCTCAAAGATTATTACATTCATCAGATTAATTGAAAAAAATGAGTACAATTAATTAGGTAGTGGGTTATTTTAAACATTTTCAATTTTTTTAGTACAAATATTTACAAGACCCCAAAAAAGCATGTCCCTTACACAAAAGGGATTTTAAAAATAAAAGTATACTTTTGTCTTTTAGAGGTGTGTATCTTTCATACATAAATTTATTTATTTATTTATTTTCATTATATTTATACCCTGCCCTCCTCGCGAGCGGGCTCAGGGCGGCTTACAACAAGGCACAAAGTGCATACAATATAAAATAGGTAAAACCGTTAAAATTCAGTTCAATCAGGATGCAAGCATGGAAAGATCCCAACATCTTGCATACCAGAAGGGGAGGGTGGGCTATATTGCATGTATGCAAGCATACTGACTCACTGAATTAATCAAGTGATCAACTGCCATCAGTATTGCTACTAGCACTTTATAATTGTTCGTAACTGCTCAGGACCCATTATGATGTTTTATAATCGTGTTGTTTTATGTGCTTTTAACTCTTTTATGTAAGCCACCCTGAGCGTGCTCTGGCAGGGAGGACGGGATATAAATTGAATAAATAAACTAAAACTGAATACATTGAATAAATAAACAGCACAACCCTGAACACATTTACTTGGAAGAAAATACTGATGTCAATTGATTTACTTCCTTAAGTGAGCTTATGACTGCGGCCTCAGATTTCTGCTTAAATCTCTTAAAAAACCTCTGCTTAAATTTAACTCTTCTGTTACATACACAACACTGTAGTTCATCATAGTCAGAGGAAGCATGTGTAGTATAACAATTGCTCCTTTTTAGCAGCAAATAACAGATCCCTAGTACATACCAATGAAGTACTAATATGCAGATCATTAAACTGACTCATTACTTGTCTGTGTCTGGAGTTACCTTCATGCAGAAATGTAATATCTTTCTTGACAACAGGGAAGAGTGGAATAATTGGAGGTTGCATGCTCTGACTGCTAAGGATGTTGCGATACTTTGCCATGTTTCTAGAGGGATCAAAAAGATCTTGAAGGTCTCTAAGGTGCTTTTCATACTTGCTTGGTAACTTTTCCCATGTTCCTCTGAGTCGAGCAACTGGTGCCAGATTAAGACCACTGCAAAAGATAATTTTCCCACTGTCACCAATCATATAAGGACTACCTGTGCTTAGTGTGAAACCATTTTTTTGGAATGGCATAATAGGATGTCTAATGCTACGTGGGCAGAAGAAACTTATGCTTTTATTAAATATGACATACTATCCATATAATCGGAAGCAAACAACCCTCCCCCCTCCACAAAGATGATCCCTTGACTTTCTGGAAAACTTCTGCTCATGCAAGCAAAATATTGCTTAATCATGGTTAAGCAAATTGGAGCAGGCTACAAAATTGTATCCTTCCTCTGCAACTCCTTTTGTTTTGGAGTACAAGTTCTCATCACCAGCCTTAACTGTAATTAAAGGTGACATTCACTTCACTCAGGCACAACCAAGGTTTCCATTTTATTTAGAATACTGGGTTAAGAATTATCCCTAAGTACACTTAATATCATAGAACATTACTGTCAACTAATACTTATCAGATTAAGGCATGTGGTGAGAATTTGTGGTTCACAAAGGAAGGGAAGGTTGTGTGGTCCACTCTTGATCTGCTTAACCATGGTTAAGTCATCTCCAGCATTATCCTGCTCCACCGATTTATGTATGAACTTCAATCAAAATGAAAGTTACACTAATCATACTGATTGCTACTATTGTGCAGGTGTGACTTAAGTGTATCTATTGAAAAACAATTTATATCTCGGCATCAAAATTAATTCCATAACCATGTTGGGTCAGTGGTATCATCATACAGGGATTAATGGTGTGTTAAATTTGAATGGTTATTTGTAAAAAAGAACAAAGCAAAATACTGTAGATCAGGGTGTCAAACATACTGCATGCAGGCCAGAATCACCCCTGCAGGGCTTGTATCTGGCCCGCAAACAACTGGCTCACTCCTGCTTCCTTCTCTGGGTCTGTTGCTGCGCTGGAGATTGCTTTTGTGGGGCTCACTCAATTGCACAGGAGAGATAGAAAGCCAAGCCTCTCCTCCTCCCTCTTTCTCCTTTAGGGAGAAAGGGAAGGGAAGGGGAGAGAGCGTGCATAAGAGACACCAAAGTTGGAGTCAGTTCCATGGTACCTTTAAGACCAAGAAAGTTTTATTTCAGCTATAAACTTTCATGCATGTGCAGGCACACATCTTTGGAGGGAGGGAGTATTCTTCTGCTCCGCTGTTTACTTTGAGATTTGATCTCTCTGTCTGTCGGGAGAGACAGAAAGCCAAGCCTCTATTCCTTCCATTGGCTGTCTCCTCCCCCCTCCTCTGGGGAGAAAGGGGGGAGGGAGGGAGAGAGCGCACCACAGAGAGCAAAGTTGGAGTCAGGCCCATGGCACCTTTAAGACCAAGAAAGCTTTATTTCACTTTTCGGGGGGAGGGGGGATTCTTCAGCAAACGCAGAGCAAGATCCAGAAGGAGGTGGCTGTTCTGGAGGCTGAAGTTTAGAGCTATGTGGTCTGGTAGTTGCAATGTGTTATTGGGGTTTGTTATTACTTTTCCTCCACAATCTCTGCAAACACTGCTTTTGCAGCTGGAGATGGGAGAAGCAAAGTTCTCTCTCCATCCCCCCCCCCATTGTTTTGCAACATGCTCAAACAGGCTCTTTCTGATTAGCTCTCCCAGCTACAAGTTGCAAGTGCTTCGGCAGGGTCTTAGCTGAAGTAAGCGAAACATATAGTTCTCCTCAGCTGGTGCTGGCCAATCAAAGAGAGAGGGGAAAAGGGAACAGCCTGTCACTCAAGCTCTCCATTCCAGTGAAGAGTTACCTCTTTACCTCCCAGCTCTCTGAAATTGTTGCACTAGGAAACCTGTTAAGTGCAGAGCATCACAGAGGGGCTTTTCAATGGCTCTGTTTGCAGGTTGTTGCTAATTTTATTAATCTGTGAAACAATTAATTATGTGAATCTTATTTCCTTTTGTCTGTCCTGAACCTACTGTCCATCAGCTTCATTGGATGACCTCAAGTTCTCTAGCATTTTGGGAGAGAGAGGAAAATTTCTCTTTGTCAACTTTATTCCTCCCATCAATAATTTGGTAAACCTCATCCGGGGGCGGGGGAGAGCTTGCAGTGCCCATCCATTTCATGTTTTCCCCTGGGTCCTAGGCTCAGAGCATTGACCATGAGAGCAGGCTGGGGAAAGGGTTTGATTCCCAATCCAGGCAGCATGGGGGCATCAGCCCAGAGCTGCACTGCCAGTTCTCCAGTCTGCCTATGTGGATTTTCCTCTGCATTTGATTTGATGCAATATTTCAGAGCAAGAGGTGTCAGTTATCAAAGACTGTTAAATAAACAAAATATTGCAAGAGTGTTAACATTTTAAGCATGTTAATATAATATAAACAAGGCGATATAAACTTTATAAAGGACACAGACAAACACATTTAAAGATATTATTTTATACTTAAAATACAATCTTTCAATGTGTTTGTCTGTGTCCTTTATAAAGTTTATATTGCCACTACCTGGCATTACATTTTATGAAACACATGGCCTGGCCTGACAAAGTCCCATTTATATCAGATCTGACCCTCATAACAAGTGAGTTCGACACTCCTGCAGCACAGCTAGTATTTCAAAAGGGCAGAGTTGCAAATATGAACTGTCAAGTTCACCCTGCTATTTAAAGGAGGCAGAGGTGTCTGACTAAAATTAATACCTTGACACGGTCATAAGGAGCCCATATAACCCATAAGCGAAATACTGTGATCTGCATGATTTGAAAAATGCTTGCTGAAGTGAACGGTTCATACAAACTGGGCAAAATGGCTGCTAGATAAAGTCATATTGACGTAATACCCCATTACTACAAGTACAGGACTTCGTTTTTACATTTGTGTTTTGCAATATAACTAAAGCATATGAAAAGTTCCAATTGCATTGCAATGCCTGTAAATAAAGCCAACATTTCTATCATTTAACTCTAAATGGGGTTTCTATATTGCTTGGTTTTTATTAAGCATATCACAAGTATACCAACTACCACTCAGCTTTTGATAAAGCATTCTCAAGTGACTGAAAATACTCCAATTTACATCATTAAAACTTCTCACTTATCTCAGTCAATTTCAGAAACAAATTTCACCCAGATGCAGAAAGAAGTTCTAGTAAAATGCAAATACTGTACCTTATAACAGCAAACATAGAGTTGAAGTTCTTGCACTCTCGACAATGGAGAGCAATTTTAATGAAATGTTTTACAATCTTCATCCTTTTGAGCTGGTTTGACTCTGATAAAATTTCTGTGGCAACCCAAAATGTCTCTTGGTTAATCACATCCTCAAACTGTTTCAGGTTAGCATTTCCTGTTTTAGATTCAAGCTTAAATAGGTCATCAATGTATTCAGTAGGCTCAATGTTCCGAAATAATTCAAAGTCTCTCATTGATAACTGAGTAGCCACCTCAATGGTACTCAGTTGTAGAAGGGATATCTGGCTTTCTCGAAGCAGTTCTTGAGCATCTTCATCTGAGCACAAAGTCTCTGTTTCCATATTATTTTTCAAATAATATCTAAAAGTACAATTAGAAACAAATATCGAATGCCTTTTAGAATCCTTTCAAAGAGGGCAACTAAGCTGGTTAACAGGAAATAGAATTCAGATTCATCTGTACAAGATTCTAAAGCTCTACGTTTGAATGCCTAACATTTCACATATCTTCAATTTTAGTCAATAATGTTATGTAAAAAATAGCGCTGATATTTAAAAACCACTATGATCAGATATAACAGTATCCTGAAGAGTGTCAAGTGTTTCAGGTTTTGTGAATTTTATGTACTTTATTGTATCAGATGTAATACTGATCTTTGTTATCTCATTAGAAGCAATATACTCTTCAAATGTTCTTTATCTTAAAATTATAAAAAGCATACTTACCTCCCATTGAGTTGAATTCTGTCTGCTAACTTTGAGAACTGATCAGGAAGCCTTCTCTGCTTGATGACTCCTTCAGGACTCACAGAAACTTCACACAGAGAATAGGTGTCTGGTGCTCCCGTTAGATTGAATTCCTGCACTGCGTGTTTTACGACTTCTTTTGCTGTAGTGTCTTTGCTGATAATAATATAGCAGCTTTGTTGATCTGCTTTGAAAACTCTTATAACCTGATCTGGAATATCTACATTAGAAAACACCATTTTAAATCATAGTTATTTTCTTTGAATTGATAAAATCATGTCAACTGTTTTACATTATCCATAAATATTGATTTTCTGTTGCTTACAGGTAAATAATGTATCACTATAAAAGAATGTTTCATACAAGCTTCTATAATTCTTTGGCTGAAGCAATTGGACTATATAGCACTTCATTATATAAAGTTTCTCTGACAACTCTCTTTTATATTCTATAGATTTCTTTAAGGTTTTGATCTTTCTTATGCCACTAATAGGTAACTCTTCGGGCTGTACTTTCAATGATACATAATTTTACAATAATTTAAGAAATAACTGCACTTTACAATTGATGCAGATGATGACCAAGAAATAAACACTTCATAATCCAATGAGTTTCCAAGCTTCAAATTTATTTTTTTTGCTTCATTTTTTATTAATACATTTTTAGTGGTAGTACCACATAGATTTTCCTGGCTTGGAAAACACAAGCTGATCAAGTACAGGGCCATATAGTTTAAATGACCACATGTTTATTTCCTTTTTATAAATAATCCTTTTCCATACTACCACAACCAAGTAAAAGACCAAATTTATAGAATGGCCTTTTCAGAAGTCATCGATCTGAACTGTACATGACTCCATGTAAGAAAGATTTCCAGACAGAGTATTCAAACATGCAGCCAAAACTCATTGTTCTTCAAAAAAACAACAACACTGGGAAAAGATGATCCCCATCTGCAGTCTTAACCGGTGCAGTCTGGGAACAGCTCTACCCCATGCTTTTTCCACACGTCTGAATCAAGTTAAAATGGATTATTAGTTCTCAATCTCAGCATTCAAATGTAAAAAGAACCAGCCTTACAAATCCATTCTACTACCCTAATGCATCTGGAAAGGAAAAGATCAGCAAGAAATTAAAAATTTATATCAGTCAACATATAAGCATTTTTCCTGTCCTACTGTTAACATAGTAAGTACAGAAAGGTCTCTTACTTAGTACCAAGGCTATGAATAACTAGAAACAGGGGTCTTTTGGGGCAGGAGTGTGCTGGAGCACCGCTCCAGGAGCCCAGAAGCTAGCAAAATGGCAGTGGCAGCAAGCCCCGCCCCCAGCTTCCCCCGCTACGGCCTGTTGCTGGCATCCTGGGGCCCGCGCTGAAGCGCTGCGGCCCCAGGGAGGCCCGTTGACGCCTTCCCAGGGCCCGTGCTGGAGCGCTGCGGCCCCGGGAATGCCCGTCGCCGCCTTCCCAGGCCCCGCACTGTGGCCTGGAGGAGGCCAGAAGAGCCCCCCTGCCGCCTCCCTGGGCCAGCGCTGGAGCGCTACGGCCCAGAGGAGGCCAGAAGAGCTCTCCCTGCTGCCTCCCTGGGCCAGCACCAGAGCGCTGCGGCCCAGAGGAGGCCAGAAGAGCCCCCCGCCGCATTCCTGGGCCAGCGCCGGAGCGCTGCAGCCCAGAGGAGGCCAGAAGGGCCCCTCCGGGGCCAGCGCCGGAGCGCTGCAGCTCAGAGGCCAGAAGAGGCGCCCTCACTACCTTCCTGGGCCAGCGCCAGAGCGCCGTGGCCCGGGGAAGGCAAGAGGCCCCCACCACCTCCAGGGGTAAGTGAGGGATCCGTGGGGGGTGGCAGAGGCTTGAGTGGGGGAGTGGAAGAGCCTCCCCTCATCTCTTTGCCCTCTTTCTTTCCCTCCTTTCCTTCCCCTTTCCCTCCTTTTTTTTCTCTC
>NW_015161960.1:860911-875215 GCF_001447785.1 Gekko japonicus
CCTTTTTCCCTTCCCGCTCTTTCTTTCTTTCCCTCCTTTCATTCTTTCCTTTTCCTCTTTCCGCCTTCTTCCTTTCTCTCTCTTTCTTTTCCTCCTCCTTTCCTTCTCATTCTTTCACCCTTTCCTTCCTTCATTCCTTCTCTCTACTCTCTCTCTCTCTCTCTCTCCTTCCTTCTTTCCTCCTTCTGCGGCCCAACTCTCTTAAGAAGGGGTTTAAACTTTAAACTCCTTCTTTCTTCGCTCCCCCCCCCCCGCTGGGGAAAAGAAGGGGAGGCTTTTGAAGATGCCTTCCCCCCCTTTTGCTTCCCCTTCTGACATCACTTCCGGTGATGTTAGGGGGTGTTGCATGTGCTAATGAGCTATTATGCTAATAGCCTAGTAGCTCATTAGCATACCATATGCTAATGAGCCCCTGCAGCTCTTTTTCTACGAAAAGACCCCTGACTAGAAACACTGATTGTTATCAGTTCTCCATGCCCACAAGACAGAGAATAATCATGTATATTCTCAGGTGGGTAGCCACATTGGTCTGAAGCAACAGAACAAAATTTGAGTCCAGTGGCACCTTTAAGACCAACAAAGTTTTTTTCAAGGTGCCCTGACCTGGTTAGCCTAGGCAAGACTGATCTCATCAGATCTCAGAAGCTAAGGAGGGCCGACCCTGGCAAGTATTTGCAAAGGTGACCTCCAAGGAATACCAGGGCCATGACACAGGGGAGGTAATATCAAGCTTGAAATATCCTAGGCCCCACTAGTGGTTGCCAGAGGCAACCATTACTTCCAGGCTCACAAGTGCATGCACACACATAAAATACTCACAAAATTTTTTAAAAAGTTTTGCTCAAGGTATAAGCTTTCGTGTGCATGCATACTTCATCAGATAAACTGAAATGGAAGTTAACAGTCCACACACATAGGTACTGGGTGAGCAGCAAAGTAGCATACAACATAATGAAGATGCTTAATAGATACAAGGACCAAACATGGTCACCATATGTTTGGATTTAATTCCAGGGGAAAATATAGTGAAGGAAATAAATATATCAAAATTGGAGATTGATATATAAATATACCCTTCTTAATTGTGGAATGCTGAGAGTAATTAAATGAGACCCTGTTGTTACGCTCCATCCATTCCTGTCTGGTCACTGTATTTATTAAACATCTTCATTATGTTGTATGCGAATTTGCTGCTTACCCTCTACCTATAGGTATGGACTGGTACCTTCCATTTCAGTGTATCTGATGACGTGTGCATGCACAAAAAAGCTTATACCTTGAATAAAACTTTGTTGGTCAAAGCTGCCACTGAACTTGAATTTAGGTCATGTATATTCTCATATACAAGCATAAATCCTTCAGAGGAGTTTTTAACATATGGCCAGCAACTTCCTGTAAAATATGTCACTTAACATGCCAAGCCCAACTGAAGTGGGCCTCAGCAGCAAGGTCAATATGGCTAGCCATGGAGAACTTCTTTAAAGTCAACAGTCACACAATCTTTATTCTAACCTATGCATGCCACAGCTTTTTCTTGCATGCATCTTTGTTCTCTGCTAAATCACCCTCTCTTTGTTATAAAATATATATTGTAAAAAAGTGACTATAATGACTACTGAGTAAATATTTTATAAGAAAATGTCATTATTCATATTTAGAAACAAAGGAATCAGTCATCTCTAACTCTCAAAGGAGCAATAATTTATTGAATGTGCAAGTTTATACACTAAAAGCAAATAAAGAACAATTATAAAGTCTGACTCATTTAAACATGTGTGTTGATGTTAAATCAGACATTTCACTGAAAAAGACTCAAATATAACTCTGATAAATGGGATCCACTCATTAAAGATTGAAGATGAGGATGAAATTAAATTCTTAAAAAGATTTTTCAAAAAATCTTATTATGTCTGAAAACATAATGTATGAAATATAATGAATATCAGGTTACCAGTGATTGGAATACTTACAGTAAAAACCAACCGCTGCAGGATAATAAAGTGGAGGGAAAAGAAAAAAAGTCAGGATCCAGATATTACACAGGCACATAGTAAAAAATTATGAAAAATACCTTTGATTTCCCTCTTATTAAAAATAGTAAAAACACAAGAATCTTTATTGCTTCTATTTGACACACACAAGTCAGTGAAAAGATATCTGAAAAGACATCTAAACTGAAACAGCTACATAAGCTGTTGGATAAACATAACCCTATACTACAAGGTGGTAAACGGAATGTGTCATTAAACTACAATATAAAAAAATCATAGAATCACACAAGTCACTTTCGTGTGTTTCTGGCCTGTTTTGGCTTAGTGGAAAGACGAGAGAGAATATAATGACACACTCTGAAAGTGTCAGGGGACTGATACTGTAATGAGGAAGGGTTGTTTAGGTTAAAGGTGATTGTGGGTCAACAGTAAATGGATACACATTATTTATTAGAAAGTTTAGATGTGAGCTCAGAAGTTATAAATATTTAGAAGAATAAAATTATGGAAAAGATGCAAAACTCGTCACAATAGCAGAGATCATTGGATATTTATAAAGTAATTTTGACTGATATAGGTGATGGGTGCTAATTAGTAGGACCTAACTCTATCCGTATAATTGGAAACTGTTATTAGAATAAGCGAGCTCACAGACTTGATTTCAATAGGCTTCAATAGGCTTAGACTGGAGTACCCGCATATGATTGCATTGTAAATCATTTATACAGTACTTGTAATGCATAAAAGAATTTAAAGTCATTTATTGCTGGTGGACCTTCCAAAACAATGTAGCTAGCTATGTGAAAGTCTGGTAAAAAACTGCAGAAAATTCAGGTGGGGGGGGGTTTCCCCTGAAGGCTCCCCCCCAATTTTTCTGATGGAATAGAATGGAAATGTTGGAGAGCACTGGAGGAAAAAACCTATGAAATATTTTATTTTATTTTATTTGGAATGAGTGAAATGCTTTTTTAGATACGTACGGCTTTGCTGACCCAAAATCTGTCACGTGAAGGTTTTAGTGAGAAAATCTACCCAGGGTCCCCAACCTTTTCAAGCTGGTGGCCATTTTTGGATTTCTGATGCAGTGGTACAGAATGGCTGTTGTGAGAAGCTGAGCCAACCACAAAGTGGCCACGCCAGGGGATGGAGGGCAACACACACACAAAGAGTCCAAATTCATGAGTCAAGAGGAATAATTTTAAAAATACACTAGGCAAGAGGAGACAGAATAAAACCAATACTATGGAGGCAGCTGCTGCCAAAACAATGTTATTTTAATCTGCAAAACCAATCAGAAGCCCTGCTGGGCAGGAGTCCCTACCTGACCACGGCCACTTTCTAAAAATATTTGGCACACACCAGAAAGGTGACAATAGGCATCATGTTTGGGACCCTGATCTACTGGCTATGTTGCTCCACTGTATGGAGCAAACCTGCAAACTGGGGGCCAGGTTTGGCTCTAAATATAATTCCTATGCATGCTACAGGTCTAGAGCTAAAATAACTGAGGCCATCATATTTTGTTCATATTATGAAAAGACAGGAATCACTGCAAAAGACAATAACGCTAGGAAAATTGAAGGCAGAAGGCAAAGTGAAAGACCAAACACAAAATGGATTGATTCAATACATGCCCTCAGTTTGCAAGACTTGGTAACAATAAAGTGTTTTGGAGATAATTAATTAGGGTTGTCAGGTCCCCTCACCATCACAGTGGGGAAATTTGGGAGGAATTCCAAGGTGGGCGGGACGTCGCACGCGATGTCCCCGACGCAATGATGTCACCCAGAAGGGTCATCATCATGTCGGTGGTGTTGCACATGACACTCTGGTTTGGGGGCAAAAACTCTATGGGGGTTTTCTGGGGGGTTCAAAACCACAGAGCTTGCCCCAAAACCAAAGCATCATCACGCAACATTGCCAATGTGATGATGTCACTTCCTGGTGATATCTTCGTGCCGGGGACATTGTGCGAAGACATCCTTGTTTGGTAGTGGGGTTTTCCCTGCTGGCCAGTTAGCCAGCAGTGGATCAGAGCCCCCAAAAGCAGGACCTGGGACCTATCATTAATTCATAGGGTTACCATAAGTTACTACACACACACACTCACACACACAACAGTGGTGTAAGCAATGGATGTTCTGATATATTAGGATATGGAGTGACTGTACTCATCTTAGAACATTAATACTGTAAGATGCTTTAGGAGTTGTATTCCAAGAATAAATATGCTAAATAAGTAAATAACACTGATAATTTGTTCGGGAAAGATTGCTTGTTTCTCCAGAAATTTGGCAACAGCTTGCAAGATGGCTCAATTTAGGGCCCAGTCCTGGAGGTCCTGGGCACAGAACTTAAGTATTCAGCTTGCCACTGAGGCATCATGCTGATATAGCCGAGGTGTGGTGTTCCACCCAGTAGAATGATAGGGTGGCCCTCTTGTTGATATGGACTTTTGCCTTGGTGTTGTCAATTAGTAAGAAGACATGTCTGCCCTCTACCTGGTATAAAAAGACAGGAATTACTAGCTTTATTGTTCTGAGTTCATACAGTGTTGTGACTTGGACCTTGACCATTTGCTTTGGGCTAAGAAGCTGAGACCCACACGGTTGACATCTGTTATTATTTCAGTTGGTTCTGGTCCCTCAATGGTCTGCCCACCAATAGGTTCCAGGTTTGGAGCCACCAGTGAATGGAAGTGTCAAGTTTCCTGCAGTGTGGTACTACCTAGTTATATTATCCTGAAATTGAAGTAGGATTCACTGGAGAGCATGGGAGTGGAAGTAAACCTGTCTATATGAGCAATCATAAGGCTTTGGGTATTCACAAATGTCACAAGACATTTAATAAATATACAACCTGGCTATTCTTTCTAGGGGAAGGACATGCTTGCTTTCTTGGTGAACACATAAAACTCTTTTACACTGAGTCACCACTGATCCATCAAGGTCAGTATTGCCTACTCTGATTGACAATATCTCTTCAGTTAGAAATCATTTGTATCACCTACTATATAACTGAAGAAGCTAAGGGAAAGGCTACTCACTGAGATCTCGTGTGGTGCCAGATGCCTGGCAGCAGGAGAGGCAGCCGCTGTGGATGAGCTAGAGCTCATGTGGCAAGGGCAGCAGAGTCCAGGGGTTGGTAAGAATGAAGACAGCAAATGCAAGCCCCACCCTATGGGCAGCATGCAGGTCCTGTTAAGGCTGGTGGAAGATGTCCCTAACTTGCATGAATAGGGACCGACCCCTCTGCTGTCCCCTGGGTGAGTGTCTGGGCCTATGGGAGCCCCCATGATTTCACTTCATTAGTGGCTGAAAGGAGCCACGTGGTGGATGAAAGACTCTTCTTTAATTGGGCTTTTCTGTTAACATCCTTTTTGTTCTCCTTGTGTTCAAAATGTTGAAAGGGCAAATGAAGCTATGTAAAATGCTACTTCTGCAGGTCAGCAAGGCATGTACTGGAGATCCACCTTTCACCAGAAACAGAAGTACTCTACAAAGTCTTCCAGCACAATCCCTGCCTCTGGAGTGGATGGGAGGACTAACCCACAAAAGGATAGTCTCTTTCACTTATAAAAAAATAAGCTATTGTCTCTACAGATAGTTAACTGTGCAATATGACCACAAGATCATGATCACTTAACATGTTGGCATGATTAACTACATATGCAATCATATTAAATTCTCAAAAGCATGCTGCAAAAGGGTAACAGTTTCTATGGTGTTTGTTTTATTAAAATAGTATAAACCGACAGTCTTCAGACAGAACAGGAAAAAATGTTTAAGATATGAATTGGAGAAAATAATTTTTCTTTTTTACCTGAAGGATTAGAAAAATCCAACATACTGGTTGTAGGCTGCAAGAGATCAGGACTGCTGGATGAGAGTGTGCCAGGAATAGGCATAATTGCCACACTGTGTCTGCACTGTCTGGTGCCCACAATACTGTCATCCTGTGATTGGCTTACACTTCCATCACTGAAAAAAAAGTTTCAAAAGTTGCTTGTATTTAGACAATACATAAATGTAGTTACTATATGCACATCATGGAAAGCAAGTGGTAACTATTACTAACATTAGAAACATAAAATTTTGAAAATAGTTTATTTTGTTTTTTAAAACCTCTTCCTTCTGTTGTTTACAAACTGCTACATCTGTGATCTTTCGGAATAAAATGGTTCTTTGCTGACAACAGCTCTCTCTGCTCTAATTTGGATGCTTACTTGATTAGTACACAGGCATTAAAGGTATCTATAGCACTGTCTAGGTACTACTGTGTGGATCAGTTCAGTTTGTTTCCCTGAGAAACATCAACAAAGTCTTGGGGATGTGCCAGTTTAGATCAGTGTCCCCTCTTGGCTTGTAAGATCTTACAATTGGGCATTGAGTCCTTTAATTCACAGGACTGTCAATGCCTCTTTCAAAAACTATTGTTTAATATCTATGTAAGGGCTCTTAATGAAACCTTTTAAGGAGGGTAATACCACCATGCTGATACACCACTTTAAGTAAGTTTCTGTTTGCCACTGCCTCCATTGTGAACCAGCATGATGTAATAGTTAGACTGGCAAATTAGAATCTGGGAGACCCAGGTTGAAATCCCCACAATGACATGGAAGGTTACTGGGTAACCTTGGGCCAGGCACACACATTCAGCCTAATCTACCTCAACGGGTTGTTATGCAGATAAAAAAAAGAGACAAGAAGAACGATCTAAGCCATTTTTGGTACCAACTGGAGAGAAAATAAAATGACATTGTATACTGGTCAAAACACTCTAAACAAATAAATAGAAATTGAAGTCAGATAAGACAAAGGTGATGCTGCTTGGAGAGGTTGCTGCATTACCTACCATTGATCAAGTTTAATGTCTGCTGAAAGACTCTGCTAAGAGCTGGCTGGCTGGGTTTCGGTCTCCTGTTGGAGAAGTAAGTGACTATGGCAGCAAAAATGTTTTTCCCAGCTTCATATATGTTACCAGGGGTCATTTCCTGCAGGAGCGTGCAGGAGTGGAGCTCCGGCAGTAAAGAGCCCAGGGGGCGGGCACATGCAGCAACCCCGCCCCCTGCTCCCAGCAGCCCTCAGTCAGCGCAAGAAGCAGCCAGGTAAGTTGAAGAGCAACCCCCCCCGGCTCCCCAGCCCAAAACAGTCCAGTGGCACCTTTAAGGCCAAGGTTTATTCAGGTACAAGCTCTCCCTCCTCTGCCAGGACAGATATGCACGTCCCCCCCCCCACCAAATAGCTAGCAATCCAAAACAGTCCAGTGGAGCCTGAGCCGCAGCAGTGGGTGTTGCCTTCTGACACACTTCCAGTGATGTCAGGGGGGGTGGCATATGCAAATAAGTTATGCTAATGAGTTATTCTAATGAGCTCCTGCACCTCTTTTTCTAAGAAATGACCCCTGTATGTTACACAGGGGTTGTTTTTGTAGATGATCCAGAAACTTCACTTGGTACAAAATGTGGTGGCGTGTCTGTTATCTGGGATCAGCCAACAGGGCTATGTTACTCCCAAGGTCCCTGCACTGGCTGTTTGTTTGTTTTTACATCATGTTTAAGTTACTGGTTCTTACCTTTAAGAAGCACTTGGAGCCCATATTCTTGCATAACCAAACATTCTGGCTAATAAGGTGTTTTATTTTGACTGATTTATTTAAAACATTTCTATTTCACCTTTTCACCCAACTCAGGGTCCCCCAAGGCAGCAAACATTAAAACAGCATTTATTATATATATGATTTTAAAGGTAAAGGTCCCCTTGCTCGAAAGCCAGTCGAATCTGACTCTAGGGTTGCAGTGCTCATCTCCGTTTCAAAGCCGAAGAGCCAGCGCTGTCCGAAGGCATTTTCGTGGTCATGTGGCCAGCATGACTAAACACCAAGGCGCACGGAATGCTGTTACCTTCCCACCGAAGTGGTACCTATTTATCTACTTGCAATTTCTTGCTTTCGAACTGCTAGGTTGGCAGGAGCTGGAACTAGAGATGGGAGCTCACTTCATCATGCGGCACACTCGGGTCTCCAACTCCTGAACTACTGACCTTCCACAGCCTGCAGTTCAGCATTTTAACCACTTGAGCCACCACAGCTCCTTTATATAATTTTAAAAACAATTAAAAACATTGAACACAAATACATTTGAACATACAAACAGGAAGGAGGACTAATAAAGTCTTATTGAGGGGACACTAAGCAAAACAAAAAGATCTTCACCCAAATGGTAGAAGGCAATGATAGAGACAGATCCATCTCCCTGGGAAGGGAATTCCAAAGTTTTGGCACCACAACCAAGAAGCCCTTTCTCAGGCTGCCATCCATCTAGTCACAGCTGGCAGGGACACCTGGAGCAGAGCCTCTGACGATGACCACAGTGGTCAGGTAGGTTTATATGGAGTAGCTGGTCCTTAAGGCACCCTGGTGACAAGCTGTATAGGGCCTTAAAGCACAATGAATTGGGCCTATAAACAAACTGAGAGCCAGTGTAGATGGAACAATACTAGAGTGATATGGTCCCTGTGACCCATGCCAGTCGATGTTCTGGCTGCAGCATTCTGTACCAACTGTAGCTTACAGAAAGTCTTCAAGGGCAGTCACACACAGAACAAATTGCAACAATCTAATCCAGAGGTTACCAGGGCATGTACCACAATGGCAAGATCTGTCCTGCCCAGGAACAGCCACAGCTGGCTCACCACTCAAAGCACTCCTGGCAACCTCTGCCACTTGTTTTTCCAAAAGGAGATCCAAGCTATGAACCTGCTCCTTGAGGGGGAGTATAACCCCATCCAGAACTGAACATATACCAATTCGTGGTTCAAACTTTCCCCCCGCCAGTAGCTCCTCTTTTTTGGTTGGGGCTAAATTTCACCCTCTTAGCCCTTATCCATCCCAAAAATGCCTTCAGGTACCTGTTCATGTTTGTCACAGCCTCTCTGGGATCTGCTGGAAGCACAAATTGAGTGTCATTTGCCAATTATGGAAACTCAGCCTAGATCTCTGGATGACCTCTCCCAGCAGCTTCATGTTGATGTTAAAAAGCATGGGGGATAAGATAGAACCTTGCAGGACCCCAGAGGCCAGAGGTCAAGTAGCAGTCCCCAACACTACACTCTAAAACCTATCTTTGAGGAAGGGCTGAAACCACCACAAAATGGTGCCTCCCAGTCCCAATGCCAAAAGCTGGTCCAGAAAGATACCATGATTGATACTATCAAAAGACACAAAGAGGTCCAGAAGAATTAACAGGGTCATATTCCTCTTGTCCATCTCCCAGCACTGATCATCCAACGAGCAACCAAGGCTGTTTCAGTCAATAATCAAGATTTAAACCAGTCTGGAATTTATCCAAACAATCTGCTTCATTCAGGAATCCCTGAAGTTGCCCAGTCACCACTGTTTTAATCACCTTGCTCAAGAATAGTACATGTGTACATATGAAATTGCCTTATACTGAATCAGACTATTTGATCATCTACCCAGACTGGCAGCAACTCTCCAGGGTCTCAGGAAGAGGGCTTTCACTCCTTGATCCTTCTAACTGCAGTTGCCAGGAATTGAAAATGAGACCTGCATGCACGGGAAGATGTTCTACCACTAAGCCATGGCCCCTATCCTATTTGAGTCTGGATGGTAGTTATTCAACTGTCCTGAGTCTAGAGTAGCTTTCTTTAGAAGTAGATGCACCAATGCCTGCTTCAAGGAGACATTTATTGTCTCCAAGACCCAGTCTGTCCACAGTCCTCCCTGGAAGATTTAAGCAGCCAGGATTGGCAAGGGTCATATAAGCAGGTGGCAGATTTCAAACTTCCAAGAATCTTGTTCACATTTTCAGACTGAACAAGCTGAACTGTATCCCACACAACACTACAAGTTAGCATCCCCGGAATCCTGTTCCTGTAGAGTCCAAGCTAGAATGAATGAGATTTTATCCACAAACTGCTGAGCAAAATGGTCACATTGGGCTAGGGAGTAATCTACCTCCTCCTATATTATACTTGGGTATGAGTCTGGAGGGCAAAATGGGAGCAGGGTTAAGTAGGGAAATAAAGGTGGAGACTAAAATATCATATGAAGATACAGCCTCAGTGGGGTTTGAAGAAGTCATAAGGGAGGAGCGCAGGTTGATAATCGCTTGCTCGGTGACTAATAGCTGGAGTCTCTCGGTATGGTTATGTGACCAAATAGATCTAGGGAGGAACTCAGAGGATAAATCATTAACTGTAGGGGCTAGATCAGATTGAAGGTGTATCTGGGAGGTAACTGAGAGGACTAGAGGGAAAAGCTCACTCTCAATGCGGGGATCAATATAAAAATGCTCTAAACTATTTTTAAAGGATAAAGGGATTAAAACATTATCTAAAACGCTATAACCTCTAGTTGATGCAAAAGGGATATCCCTACTATGGGAACCATTTAGGACAAGTTTATCACATTGGATGCAAAATTTACTAAGAAATATGCCCGCCTGGTTAATATGAGGGTCTTTGGAGGACCTAACAAAACTAAAGAAATTTGAGAGGAAGTGGTTTGGGTCTAGGTTCAGAGCAGCCAGAAAGTCATGGTCATCTTTACCAATTCTGGCGTTAAAATCACCCAGAAGGATAACATCTACTATGGGAAAGCGAAGTTCTAGTTGTTCAAGATATGAAATCAAGCGGTCCCAAAGGGAGCATAAAGACAATTTGTCTGGGGAAGGAGGTAAATAGATGTTGACTGCAATAAAAGCAAAATCCTGAAGACTAAATAGGAAAGCATGGGCAACTGGGTTCAGCCCCATGTAGAGAGCATTACAGTAGTCCAGCATCGAGGTGACCATCGCGAAGAGAGAACAAAAGGGTTAAACCTGCTTGGAAACGGCCCAGAGGACTGCTCTTAAATCCAGGCAGGGAATATGTTGAAAATCCTTCAAGGGAAATTGTGGATTTTGTCCATGTTTCCTGAAAGAAAATAATCTCAAATTGCCTTAAATAGGAACAGAAATCATGATCCACTTTCTTACTTCCCCATCCAGCTATGTTCCAGGATAACAGTTTCACGGTTGGGGACTGGGGCTTCGTTAACAGTCAATTTCTGACAACTGTTCACTCCTCCTATATTATATTTACAATGGAGTGCTGAAGTATCTGATATCTACTGAGTACTGTCTTAGCTCTGATACATGAAGAGAAAAATTTGAAGAAATATTTTAAATAAATTAAAAAAACCTGGGCAGCTTACCCATTACTATTCCTACAGTACATTTATTTGTTAGGAAGTAATGTGTATAAGGCCATATGCATTAAAGAACCAAACCTTCAGAAGTCATAGCACTGAGATACTGCTGCTTAGATTTACATATTTTAGTCAAAATTACTGCAGGCTATATGGGCACGACAAAAAACTATGTCCTTCAATAGCAGCTCTGGGGAACTACTGACGCCTAAGAAGAGGAGCCAAACTTAGTGTAAAGAATGTAATGTGCTACTAGGTCAGAAAAACAGAAAGGAAACTAATTTCCAGTGCAAGACTTCCATGCAGGTTCCCCCTCTAATTTCCAGTGCAAGACTTCCATGCAGATTCCCCCTCCCTATGCACTTAGCCATAATCCATTAACAAAGCAAAGGAAATAATTGAAGTCACAAAGACTAACCATTCTCAGATCTATTGTGACATAACCTATAGGAACCACCACGGTGTGAAAAAATGTCGTCTAAGAGCAGTGTTTGGAGCTGTGTGCTCTCTCTTGCTCTCTCTCTCCACAATTTCTGCCAGCTGCCTAGTAGTATACACTACTTCTGCATTGAATTGCATAGATCCTATATAATTATTAACCAGTAATGATAATAAAGCATGTGACTGATAAAAATCAGATAGGCAGAAAACTCCCATTGGGGTAATAGGTAGGGTTGCTCAGAATAACCACTAGGCTAGCATAATCCAGCAAACTCCTTAATGCTAATTTATGTGACAAAGTGAGGTCCAGCTATTCACGATATTGCTAGATGATAGATTTACCCAGGTGCCATTCAGTCAACAAGAGGAAACATAAGATATGTTAGATATAAACCTTTAGACCTGAGTTAGAGAGAACAAGTAATGAAAACAGTTTGTTTCCAAGGAGACAGAATACTGTTGGAAGAAAATACGGCTAATAGATGGCAAATGACATCCAGATGAATAGGAAGAGAGTCTACAATAAAATAAATAAGAGAGTGCTGTATATCAAAAAAGAGGAGACCATGAAGATTATTTGGAGATAGCAGCAATAACCAATAATTGCTTTAGGAACAACTCCAAAGCGACTCTGATGTACGCAATATTCTAGCTATAGTGCAGAGGAATGGAAATGGTGCTTTTAGCGCTGTTCTTGAAATGAAAGGAGAAATCCGTTATCCTTTACAGGGAGCTTTGGACTGGGTTGTATGCATTATGGTTCCAAATGGAATTATGATCTGAAGAACTGTTCCCTTTCATACTTACATACTAAGATCTTCAAGGAGAGGACCTGCTCTTTGATCTGCCCCAAAATACAGAAGGCACATGCAGGGCCAGCTCACCCGCTAGACAAACTAGGCAGTCGCCTAGAGCGCGGGCCGGACCTTAGGGTACCAGACTGGACCTGATGGGAGGAAGCGGCAGCGGCGGGTGCCAGGTGCAGCATCGCGGGGGGGAGCTGTTTGGTGTGCGGGGGCTGAGATGGCAAGATAAAGCCTCGGCTGGAGAGTGCTTGGTAGCCCAGCACCTCTCCGGCGGTGGCAACCTCCAGAGCCGCCCTGGCTCGTTGGGCTGAGGGGAGCGGAGGGCACAACTTTGCATTGCCTCCTTCCCACTGGGGTCCGCGGGGTGGCCAGCGAGAGAGCGCCCCTCAGCCAAGTTGCTCCTCCGGGTGGCTGTTTGCGAGGGGAGGAGTCGGGCGGGTTCAAGCGTGTGGGTCGCGGAAGCAACGATGGGTGAGTTGCTCCAAACTGCACTGCTGCCCTCCCCCCCATCAAAAGCCCCAAAGCACGGCGAGCCCATGCTGTCCGCCGCCGTTCCTGTGCGCCCTGCACCGCCCCAGTCCCACCCCTGCCAAAAGCCCTGCTCAGCCAGCCTCTGCTCACAACTTGGCAGCCTCTGCCCCGCCCGCTCCCACCCCCTCCGGGCTCACTCTGGCGCCGCTGCCCCCATGGCTGCCTGGCCCTCCCCTCCCCACTGGACACGTCCCACCTGAATCAAATGACAAACGTAACGATCTCTGCCGTCCTGTTCCAGGCTCCGGAGACGGAGAGTTTCCACACAGACAAGAAACCTCTCTTGGAAATGACGGCCACGAAGGTAAAATGTGCAGAGAGATCAATAGCATTGGGGAAAGCGCTGTCTCAAGCAGACCAGATAACCCAAACTTGGAATCATCCCCACGTTTTCTCTTCTCTCCTCCTCCTCCCTCCATTCTCGCCCTTCTTTGTTCCTGTTGGCTCAGAAAAAAGGGGAGGGGGTGGGGGGACCTTCAAACATCAGGGGGGGGGGGCTCTGATCTCATGAGCATCCCATTTGGCCCCTTTTGCATCGAAGTTTGTCCTCCGTCCCAAGAAGATAAAATCCTTGCACCAGACCTCTCCTTTGAATAGCAAAGGAGGATGGACGGAGGGCGCTGGGAGCTGGTGAACGGGACTGCGGAGGCAGTGGCTCAGCAGGGGAGGGCCAAGGCCGGCGCTGCTGCCTGCCTTGGCAAGGTGAGGCTGGCCAGCCAGCCCCTCGACGGTGGGCCAGCAAGGGAGGCGAGGCAAGGCTCCTTCCCGCTCCAGGACCTGGGCAGGGGCGAGGCTAGCTTGTGGTGCCTGGTGCCCCCCCCGGGGCCTGTTTCTGGGAGGTTTCCAAGCCCCACTGGGAGGTTGGCATCACCTGGGGGCGCCACAAGCTGGCCTCGCCTAGGGCACATGATACAGGGAACCCAGGCTTTGGAACACACTTTTTCATAAAGGGCTTTTTTTTTGTTTCTTCTTTGTCTGCACAACACATTCTAGTCATTTACGCTACTGTTTTGCTTTATTTATTTTTTGTGTTATGATATTTATACCCTGCCCTCCCCGCAAACGGGCTCAGGGTGGCTCACATAGGCACAAAGTGCATTCAATGTACAAAGTCCAAATATAAATACAAGATTAAAACAAGTTAAAATCAATTCGAACAGATGCATAAATAAACTCCCGACATCTTACGCACAGGGGGGAGACTGGGGTGATGGAAGATGTTACCCCAATAAAGAAGCGGTGGTGGCAGTGGTTGTGGCGGCTCCCACTCATAGGCCTGGTGGAAGAGCTCCATCTTGCAGGCCCTGCGGAACTGCATAAGGTCC